>NW_010249893.1:18617-21366 GCF_000690775.1 Eurypyga helias
CAGAACTGTAGGGGCGTCTCCCCAGGGCGGAGCAGAGGGGCAGAATCCCCTCCCTCATTTTGCTCACCATGCTGCTCTGGATCCAGCCCAGGATCTGGTTGGTTTTCTGGGCTGCCAGAGCACACAGCTGGCTCACATTCAATTTTTCATGTACCAGTACCCCCAAGTCCTTCTCCTCAGGGCTCTTCCCAATTCATTCTCCACCCAGTCTGTACTTCTCTGTGTACAGAAGACTGGTAGTCTTCTGCTGGGCAGCTTGCAAACACAGATATAAAGCTTCTTCCCAAAGCATGACAGTTTTTATGTTTGACTTCTTCAGGGGTTTGCATTAGGCTGATTTCAGGTTCAGCTGTAACATCCTGTAATATCTCTGTCACCCTGCATACACCCATTTAACACCTAGAGGTGCTATAGCATTAATGCTTACCAAGGCTGATAGAGTGATCTTTGAAGGCTCTACAAACGCATTGAATCTGCTATGACTCAGAATAACCATCTGAGTAAGGGGGAAATTGCTCATGGAATATGTCCAAGCAGAATAATGGAGCACTGGCAGTACAAATGAATGTGAACCCTGTTCTGGAGCAGTACTACAGAAGGGACATTGCTTGATACCTACAGTTGTGTAACAATGGGCAGCTCTGTTCCTCTACTATTCCTGTGTTGAAAACAGGTTTGTTTCGTAAGGATGGGATGGCTCTGTCCATCCTCTGTTCATCAGAAATTATTATAAATACACCATAAATTACAGTGGCATGAGTGCTCATCCAGTAGACACTGTGATTTAGGAGCCGTGTCAAGAACCAGGACTGTTGGTGTGCTGAGAACAAATCTGCCCACAGTAGTGTTTGAAACCAGTCAGAGTCATCTGCGGTTCCTAATTGTGCATATACATACCTGGGTGGAATTAATGTTAGAAATTACAAGAGTTAATACATAAATGCTCATGTATTCCTTGAAATTAATTGTTAAAGGCTCTTCCATTCTTTATCATGTGTGTCAAGTCATCCAATATGTTGGTTTGTTTTTTCCTTAAATGTTAGAATTTTCTGAATCGTGCAAATAAAAGTAATGTTTCTTTAAATAAATATATTAATGAAAGGCTACAAAAATTACAGCTGCGTACTTTAAAACGAAGTGTGATGTGAAGGACCATCCCTGAAATCTGCTATTTTTAACATCCATGTAAAACATTTTAAATTCAGTTGCAAAGAATGCTGTGTAGGAATACTGTTGGAAGAGATTGATTTTTTACCTCAGTCCTTAAACTGGAGAATATTAAAAATGATATTAAACTCACTATACATATGTAAAGAAGTGGGAAGCTGATAAATACTGCAGTTAGAACTAACTTCTGTTTACAGTAACTGTAACTGTTACAGTGCATCTGTTAATTGAATTTTAGCGCTCAGCTAGACTGAGATGAGTTTGGAGATAGTTAACTGAATCAGCTAACTGGCTGATTGATTAAGCTCTGATATTTCCATCTGGGGTTTTTCAATGCTGAATTATAGTTTCCCACTGATGCTTCAGTGCAGCAGAATCCTATAATGTTTTAAGTGTTAATCCATTTACATGTCTCTCTGACTGCAGAATTTCCAAGAGCATCAGGAGTACAAACAAAGTCAGAGACATTTAATGCAAAGGAAGAAAAATCAATATTTTTTTCTTATCAAAGCACAGAGTAGAATAATAGAGAAATAAAAGGGGGAAAAACTGTTAGCACATGTAGGTTCATTTTAGGTTGTTTCCAGTAACAGGGAATGTCATCACTTTTAGGCAAGAATTAGGAGGGCATAAGAAAGTTAAAAAGCCTCTGACAACAGCAAAAGTAGTATTTCTTAGAATGAATTTCATCTCCAAATAGCTGTAAGGCTGAGTCATGATAATAAATACTGCTAGCCCCAAGTGCTCTGTGAAGATCACTTTGTACAACTATTTCCCCCATTCATAGAAATGACTGAAAAGAGAATGATCACTTACAATTGTGCAAAAAAAACCCGCAAAAAAAACCCCAAACCCAAAACGGAGATGTAGATTAATAATTTCATCTTCGTTTCTAATTCAAGAAGATTTTTTTATCAGGGTTATCATAGAGTAAGATGAACATTACTGATGACTACAGTGACAAAGCGTAAAACGGCAAGTAATGTACAGTCTAAGAAAATTGTCTGCAATCTTTGTTCTGAAAAGTATTTTTCTAGGATGGGGTCAGATCTCATTTAAAAAGAGCAATCTTTCACATTTTTTTGTCATGGAACTGGTACAACACACTATGTACAACTGAGAGTATTCCTCAAAACCAAGATAAAATTCTTAAGGGTAAGAAAAAAATTTGTGATTTATGGAACTAATGTCACATTCAAAGGATGTTATAATGTGGAGAGATGAAGTTTTGTGCATGGATTTCCTAAGCAGAACTTTGAGTTTTATCAGGAGAGATGGAAACAAACACAGATTCCCCTTACAAGTCTCCAGGTGTGAGGCTGAAAGCGGCGCAGCAGTCTGGGGCCTTAGTGAGGCCAGGCTGGGGGTAATGTTGTGCTTGATGTCAGGGGCCGTGTGCGGGTGGAGGATCTCTAAAGATAACTAAAACTGTTTAAGGAGGAGGTCACCAGGCTCTGCAGTGTCAGATCCAACATGGAGTTGGACCTCTCTCCTGTCAAGATCATGAGGCATATCCTCCTGGAAATCATGTTAAGAGACATGGAAAATGAAGAGATCATCGGTGACAGCCAACATGGCTTCA
>NW_010249894.1:0-789 GCF_000690775.1 Eurypyga helias
CCGCTGCTGGGATGTCTTCTCCGCTGCTTCTGCCGCTGTGACAATGTCTGCACCGACGCTTCTGTCGCCGCGAGGATGTCTCCGCTGCCAGGTTGTCTCCGCCGCTGCCACTGGGATTTCTTTGCAGTTGCTTACGCCGCGGCGAGCATTTCTTCGCCGCCGACGTGATGTCTCCACTACGAGGATTTCTTCGCCGCCGCTTCCGCCGCCGCGAGCATTTCTTCACTGCCGCCGGGATGTCTCCACCGCCGCTTCCACCGCCGCGGGGATGTCTTCACCGCTGCTGCTCCAGCCCTGTAGATGTCTCTGCGACCAGGATTTCTTCGCCGCCGCCAGTATTTCTTCGCCTCCGCTTGTCCTGCCAGCGGATTTCTCGGCCATGTCTGCCACTGCGAGGATGCCTCCGCTTACGCGAGGATTTCTTCAGCGGCGCTTCTCCTTCTTCGGTGCTTCCGCTGCTGCGAGGCGGTCTGCGCCGACGGTTCACCCTCACCGCCGCTTCCTCTGCGCTGCGCCCAGGATCTCTTTGCCACCGCTTACGTGCCGCGAGGAGTTCTGCGCTGTCCCCAGGATAACTGCGCGGCAGTTTCAGCCGCTGCGGGGATGTCTCCGCCGGCGGGATGTCTCTGCTGCCACCGCTTCCGCCGCCGCTGGGATGTGTCCGCCGTCCCGGGATGTCTCCGCCGCCGAGAGTTTTCCGCCTCCGATTCCGCTGCCGCGCCAGCGATTCCACCGCCGCGGGGATATCTCTGCCAACACGCGGCTGTCTCCGCTGCTGCCAGGATGTCT
>NW_010249895.1:0-8128 GCF_000690775.1 Eurypyga helias
GAGGGTTCATGGAGAAGATTTGATCATCCTTCACGGTCAGGGTCTGCCAAAGAAAGTAAAGATACATATTTGCCATCTAAAGATCCACAGCAGGATTCAGTTGCATTCTCAACTGTTGAATTTATTTTTTTTTTTTTACTTCTCCACTTTCAGTCTTCACAGTGACCTTCCCTCCATCTTTGCTCTGGATTGTGCTTTTCACATAAGATTCCTTCGCATGCACCACAAAGACGGATGACTTGGCATCAAAAGGCTTATTCTGGGCCTCGATTCTCTCCTTTTCTGACTTTCGGAGGTAAGGAGCTGCCTCCCCAAAGATGGCCATCTCAGCGTCTGATGACATGGCTGCAGCTTACTGAATGCAGGACGACACGGGGGTGAAGGGGGAAGAAAAACTACAGTACTGTCCACCGGCAGCCACTTGTAGGGGTTGACAGTGACACAGAAGAGACCCGAGTAGGTCTGTGAGAAAGGGAGACAGCACGTTGGCTTCCACTTAGCCTGGCAGAGCAGTTCCTCCTAGCTACCCAACGGAAGACTGGTGCTGGTACTTACGTAGATCATCCAGGCTGCATAACGCTCTTTGAGGTTGTACAGCACAGCGGGTTCGTGGAGGTGGGTCATCATGGCCATATCCTCGATTTTGTCATACTTGGGAGGGTTCATGGAGAAGATTTGATCATCCTTCACGGTCAGGGTCTGCCAAAGAAAGTAAAGATACATATTTGCCATCTAAAGATCCACAGCAGGATTCAGTTGCATTCTCAACTGTTGAATTTATTTTTTTTTTTTTACTTCTCCACTTTCAGTCTTCACAGTGACCTTCCCTCCATCTTTGCTCTGGATTGTGCTTTTCACATAAGATTCCTTCGCATGCACCACAAAGACGGATGACTTGGCATCAAAAGGCTTATTCTGGGCCTCGATTCTCTCCTTTTCTGACTTTCGGAGGTAAGGAGCTGCCTCCCCAAAGATGGCCATCTCAGAGTCTGATGACATGGCTGCTATTCACTGGGAGTAATGCAGCAGATGTCTGTGAAGGTAGAAAATACATTTCAACAGCTCATGACGGAAGAAACATTCTGACAGCAGAGTAAATTAGATGGTGCTCTGCTTTATGTATCAACTGATTGAACAGACTCAATTTTCTGCTAATTCACAGCTCTGTTGTATAATTTAGTTTGGTTTATTTCTGTTTTATGTAGACAGAACTCTAGACTCGGGTGGGGTTTTTTGTTTGTTTGTTTGTTTGTTTTTTAATTAGTGGGTTAAACAGATCTATTCCAATGTTTCAAACACTGCACTCACTAGATATTCCCAATTTTGGAATTGTGAAAGCCCTCTTGTCTAGTTTTTGTTCAGCACCTTTCAGATGATGAGATTTGTTTACAATAAAACACTAAAAGATGCACAGTACACTGTATATACAGAGGACTAATATTATTAGCACTTATCATTAAAAACATTTCATTGGGATAATACATCCCAAGTTTTCAAATATTTCAATTATTTCACAGATCCAATTGCAAACAAAGCTGATATTCTCCACTTCGATCTTTTTGCTAACAGAAACCGAGTAATTTTGCATTCACTAACTACTATTTTAAAAATATTATCAGGAACACTGTTTATTATTGCCAAACAATTGTCTTGACTGGAAAGTTTCTCACAATTGTAAAGTTTGTATTTAGGTGTATTTTTCCAAAATTAATACTGTTCCAAATTTATCCATTTATTTTTAAAGTAATTTTATATAGATTCATCACCTACAATTTGGATTTTGAGATGTTTTTCTGCATAAATTAAGTATCTTATTCCTCTGTCAATATTTTTACCTATGGCACACTTCTAGGCAAAAATTTATTAACTTTTCCTTGAGAAACAGTTTCACTTTGATTGCAGGAAATATACTCTGAAATTAGAAAGTTTTTTTAAAACTCTTTTCTCAACCTTTTACCATTTAGTAACCTCTTTATTGCAGTATGGCCAGCCTAGCAGAATTGATATCTTAATAATGAGCATAGTGTTTTTGTACATTATAAAACTCATTCCACTGAGTATTCCACTGCTTACACGTGAAAAAAATTGCCTTGCCTTCTTAGCCAGCAAAGAGAGACTTCATGACACAACTGAATGCTATCAATTCAAATGCATGGGTGCAATCTCCTGACTGATGTATTTCTAACTACGTGATTTTCCATTTAAAGTGTTATAAATGAAATTAAACCATTTCACAAAATAATTACATAAGGTTGTCAAATGGATCCAATCTCTCACCAGTATTGCCTATAATAGCTCACATTTTCTTACAAGATTCCTAATAGGAATAATATTAGCATATTATATATATTAGTATATGCTATGTCAGTATATATCATAGTATATTAGTGTATATGATGTATATTTCACATATATTATATACTGTATTTTTGTATAGATACTGTATACTATTTTTACAGTGTATCCTGATAGCAATATTACAATGTGTAATATATATAGTAGATGAGTATACATTACTGCAGCATAAAATTTATGTCAGTAGATTGCCTTTTGAAAGTATTTGATGAGTATTTTCTTTAGAATCTTTTATATGATTTTTCCTGGCATCAATGCTAACATTCCTCCAATTTTTCAAAGCATGCCAGCTATATTCTTTACACATGATAGCTTTTTGACATTCTATAATTTTGAAGGATATATTCCAGTGCCAATATTTGACAAAATACATAGAAATTAATGTAAAATTGAATAGGAGCAGTTAATTTTCCTGGGTGCAAATATTTAAAACTTCAAGTTTAGTTTCTGCTCCATGTCTCTTTTTCTACATATCCAAATAGGTATCATCCTTTCTTTATTTTCCTGTGATTATTAATATTTATTTATATAAATATATCACAACTGTACAATATTTTCATAGGCAAAAGCAAGCTTACAAGGAAGATCGGACTGAAATGCTTTCTTTTAACACTTTGATGTTTTGATACACAACATTCTAACCCCATCCCCCAAACTTGCCTGTAAAAAAAGAAAATATTATTTAAATATGTTTTTCTGTTGCTTTACAGTTAGTGTCAGTGACGCTTGATGTTTGAGGTAAATGCAAACAAAAAAAAAATTGTTGACTTCAAGAATATATTTAATTCATGGACAAGTAATTAGAAATTGCTTCTTGTTGGGGTTTTTATTCTTAGGACAGTTTCTGCTAAGCTTAGGACCTAATGTCTGCTAATGTAAGAAACTGCTTGGAGATAATGTAGGCAAGGCAGCAATGGTCAGTACTTTTAAGACTAAGAGTAAGACTAAGTCCTTGAGAACCTTGTGGAAGATATCAGCAATCTAGCCCAATTCTTGTACTGTATTTATGCAATGGACACATACCTTTTGTGAGACAAGATGAATGGCCTGCAGACTGGAAGATGGTCAGTATTGTAAAACAGAATTTTCAACTTCTTTCTTACTGCTGCATAGAATTTCAGAGAAAATTTATAGAGAGAAAACATATGGATGCCTTGAAAGCAGACTGAAAATCCCAGCTGACAGTGGCAGTCCCCCACTGAATGAATGCGAGCTGTCTGTAGGAATGCACTGTTGCTTGTGGAATGCAGGGCCAGTTTCCCTTTGTCCCCCACCTCCCCAGTCCAAAGTCTCTGATACTCTTACCTTAGAGATTTCTGAGGAAGGACAAAGCACACTGATCCCAGGATACTTTTATAGGCTCTGAGCTGCATACGTAACCACTACCTCCTCTTCTTTAGGTCAAAACATTTTTGGCAATCTTAACTCCTCGCAGAATTGTCATTCATATTAGAAGTGAATGGATATAATTAGACATAACAGGTCTGTGAATCAGTGTCCTATAAATAATTTGACAAGAGAGCCTGAGAAGGGGGTGGGGTGATGGTGAAGCCAGAGGGTGTGCAAAAGGAGATGAAAGGGGCTGCATTGGTACAGCAATCAAGCTGGTGCTTGTGTGAGCAGACAAAGAGACGAGTAAGGGCAAGTGTATTACAACAGGAAATGTGTAGGGATGGAGATGTGAAAGCACAGGCTACTGCACACTGAAAATGCTCTGAGTCTGCAATGTAAAAAAACATTAGGGGTCCTACTGAGATGCAGGGTCATTGTTTAAGGAAGGAAATCCCGATGCATGAGGAAGCATCTGAATAGGAACAGAAGTTGCAGGAGTGAGAATCAAGGGGCAATATGAATGATCAAGTAGTGAAATGGATGAAAGACAAAGGAAGAGAAGGGGGGAAGGATGAGTCTGAAGGTAGTGATAAGGAAGGGTAGCAATAAAGGAAGTGGAAGTAAATAGGGGTGTGATTCCAAGGGGATAACAACAAGTCACCATGGACACAAGGACCAATAAAAGGGCAAAATGACTTAAGTCTAGTTTTGGAAATAGGAGCCTATAAGACTGAAGTCACCAAATTAGATCACAGAGTAATGGTATAAAAATCCAAATCAAGGTTTCAAAGATCATACGAACAGGATAATGGAGCTGTTATACTGAACTTAAGACATGTATCCTGTTGGAGGCAGAAGAAATAGGTGTTGTCTCAACAAAGGGGAGTCATTTGGCATTACTTTTGCAGGATAAGTGTCCTAGATAGAGGGAAGAATTAATAAACATACATTCTCTAGAAGAATGTCCTATGCTAGTCTGGAAGAGAGGCACTTACCGTTAGAAGGAGCTAAACCCCATGCTAGTATGTAAAAAAAGTCTATCTACTGTGCTGAACCCTGGAATGTTCCCCACCCTGATTAAGGTGGGAGTTACACATGGTCTGCAACAACATAAGGAGGGAAGTAGTGAAGAGGGCAATTTATCACTTTATTGAGTGAGGTTTGTTTTTGTGTTGGTCTTCACTTTCCAAATTACAGTTCCTATGACAAACAAGGCAATCTCAACTGAGTCACAACTCAGCAGCTTCCCTTCATCCCATAGCATACTGCCTCCCTGCTTACAGCACCTGTTGTGCTCCATTCCCTCTTAGCATCACCTACTCAGAGTCTGAGTAAGAAAGTGAGGAAATTCCTTCCTCCTCTTCTCTCAGCTGACTCTGTGATGGCACTGTAATCCTGGAGGTGGGGAGGAAATTGACAAAGGTCAGCTTCACATTTGGACTAAATTCACACTGAAGAATAAGCCTGAGAAGTATGGTTTAACCCTAACCGCTGGATCCTCACCTGAGTATGAAACAGCACTTTTTATGCAATTTCTTTAATGCAATTATATTGTCTAAGGACTGGAGTTCACTATGAATTTCAGATATTTCAATTATTCTCTATGTTGTCTCATTTTGCTGGTGCATGCAGTTTTGACCTGGATTAAAACTGACTACAAAAAAAACCCTCATGTTTTTCCCACAGCCATATGTGATAGTGGCATCAAGCTGAGAGCTGGCTGAGCGCCTTGTTTTTGCAAGATTTTTTCAAATAGAAAAAGAATCACCCACAACCTTGTGAAAACTCAAAAGAATATATGAAATTTTTTTTTAAGTATTTTTCAAAATTACATTGAATTTGAAAATTTCCCAACCTGTAACATTTTTCTTGGTCTGTTTTCACTTATATTTTCCCTTGTTATTGTTTGCATTTATGTTGCTAGTCAATATAACAATACATTGTGACTATTGTTTTTTCTCTCTTTATGTATTCTTGCTTCTGCTTTTTCCTTTTTTTAGTTTTAAGAGCAAAGTTTTCTTAATTTGGAAAACTCTGTAGCTCTTACGAAGGATAAGTTTTGCTTATTGAGCATAATGACAAAACCTATATTTATATAGGATATATATATAAATAAAAATTTCTCGTTTCTATTATAACTAGTTCATGTTTTACCTTTATAGCATGTTGAGTTTGGACTAACAATGCAGCTTTCCAAGAAGTCAACAATGATAAATTTTAATGCCAGATAAACATCAGCCAGAGAGGAATTGGAACTGATTGTTTTTGAAAATTCACTGAACAAACTACTACAAATGAAAAGAGCATAAATATTAGCTTATATATGACACATTCTAGAAAAATAAAAAAGAATAAATGTATATAGAGTACAAAATAAATTATTCTAGGTATACTGCAGAAGTTGTCTGGGTGTGTATTGATCTCACTGATACTTTCCTACCTACCATCACCAGTACTACACAGGCAATGTAATTTCTGACTGGTAGAAGAAAGGACTAAGAGTGTGCCATGCCACAATATTTTTCTTCATCCCCAACCTCTGTCAGGGTCAGCTCATGCTCCTCTCCCTCCTTCTGCTGCCCCAGTGCAGACGTTGCAGCCAACCTGGATGGGCACCACGTTTAAGCAGAAAACCTCAGAGGCAGGGCCAGCAGTGACGACAGTCTGTGGGGCTCCAGTAGTGTGACCAGTGTCCTTCTGCCATGCAGCACTGCCACAAGGATGGACCTGACATTGGTGGGGCCCTCGGCCTACCTATGCCATGAGCAAGGAGACCAGGCCAGAACTCAGGCAAGCACTGGGTGTGAGGCATCAGGGGTGACCTATAGGTTGACTATGAGGTGACTATGGGGTGACCGAGGCTGAAAATACAGTGAAAAGAGAACTGTTGAAATTCCTAGAGAGCTGAATAGAACACTGAAAGGGGTTTTAAAATCAGCTTGTAGATGGTGTTCACTGGCCTACTTCCCTGCACAGTTATCCTGGCAGAGCCTCTGGCCTCAAGACACAACCAGGGCGGTGGTCATTTCTGCATAAGAGAAGCCAGCATGAGGCACTGATGGAGCCTTCCTGTCTCTCTTGTTGTGCTCAACCATCATCTGCCTACCTTCAGCTGCTCTCCTCCCATGCCCTGCTTTTGTGTTAGAGGAGGTGGATGTAGGTGAGCAGCTACAGTGGGAAATGAAAGCAACCTCTCTCCTGGTGCATGGCAAAAAGAGTAAGTGCTTTAACAGGACATCTTGTTCACCTTCTGCCACACTTTCTGCCATGTGGCTGGTACCACAAACTGTGATGTATTAATGGAGATCTCTGATGAACCCTTAGAATAGCAGGGCGTATGTCAGTACACTTACAAATCCTGCAATGGGTGATACTGTTTCTCACTGCAGTTGGGTGGTGTTTAGTATTACCAGTGTCACAGGGAAACAGGTGCTGCTTGTACAAAGGATGCCACAATAACCTGAAGGGTTCAAGGGGACACCAGAAACACTAGAGATGCTCAACTAAGTTGGATCCTGAACTACGATTTCTAAAATGAACAGGGTAGTGTCCCTTCCTAATTCCAGCTGTCTTCTGCTGACAAAATGTTTCTTAAATGTTTTATTAAGAATCATGAGCTGGTTTTAGTTGGGAAGGATATTAACTCCATCCTAGTTAAAACCAGCACAAATGCTTAGCGTTTGAAGTCAGTGGTTTGTTTGGTGGTTTTGGTTTTTTTTGGGTTTTTTTGGTTTGGTTTTTTTTTTTTTTTGTGAGGGTTTTTTTTTTTTTTTACAGCACTCGAAGGCTGGCTGGAGGATTAGAAGATATCCAAAAAGCTCACATGAAGGTCAGCTAGGGATTGACAATTCTGGCAGGATGTCCAAAGATGTTTAGCACTTGCTTTAAATAAACAGCAAGTTTGCGGTAGCTGCTAAACCTTGTCACATATGCCAAAAATACCAAGCAAGTCAGTCACATACTCTTTGTGTCTTGGCAAAACCAAATTTATTTAGCAGAAATGTGAGTCCCTATACAGCTTCACTCTAATTTACCAGAACCCTTAGAAACGTTGATTATAGTCCCAAACCATCTATTTGATTTACCCATCTGTAAAGTGTAATCAGTAGTTAGACACCTTACACAATCAATGCTGTACTTTGTCTTATGTTAGATTTGCAATCAACATATAAATATTGATGGTCTAGTTAATCTTAACTAAAAATATTGTTTTGGGTTAATAATCTATTCTTAGGCAAAGCAGCAGGCCCAGTATGTTGAAAATGGCAATAAACATGCAAGAGGACAGAGGAAGGTGAGCAGAAGAGATGAGGACAGGAGAGGAGAAGAGGGCAGGCAGAGCCACCAGTCCCACGGCTTGAAGTGAGCTCATGGGCTAAGTAAAGGGTCAGTCCTCCACCGAGCAACTTTTCCCTGGTATAGTGTGCTGGATTCAGCCAGG
>NW_010249896.1:0-6017 GCF_000690775.1 Eurypyga helias
TCTGTGATTCTATGATTCTATTCTTGTTGAGCACAGCCTGTGAAATAAGTTTGGCTGCTCTTTAGGCAGGGACCACATGTTTGTAACATTGCTTGCAGAAAAGGGGCAGTTTTGAAAGTGTCGTCTTTTTTTTTTTTTCTTTACTGCCTTTTTCTGAAATGGCTTATTTAAATGGGGCTGGCTTAAGATCTTCAGCAGTAATTAAATTCTGTCTGAACTGCTCCCACAGTTGCTCGTCATGTACTGGGTGTGGGATTCGATTAAAGGAGGCTAACATGTCAAGAAGCACTTAAAAGCTGATCTGTATTCTCTGCTGAGCTTATATCTCACATCAAATCAGCATGATCCTGGAAAGAGGGTGTGTTTGTAGCTGGATGGGAAACAGCTGACATTCCCTTATAGTTGCATTTTGGGAGAACAGAGCCCCTTCCCCTAAATCTATGTGTCCTGCTTTCACACAATCCCACTCTGTCACAGTCTGGAGGGACTTGGCTCATAAATGACCCTTCTCAGTGGAGTGCTGATGTCTGCTAAAAGATGACTTTTCTTTAAATGCTGATATTTGGTGATACTGGTCCCCAGTCTGTCCCTTACAGCGGTTGGGAAGCTTGCCCCAGGTACGCACATTCCTGGGCATAGACCTGCATGTTCTCATGGCAGCAAGGCACTTCTCCTGGTGAAATTCATCACCAGGTTCATCGGTTGCTTAGGTCTGGGACAACTTGAAGAAACTCCTCATCAGAACTGTGAACTGGCTTTCTTGACCCTTTGCTTCTTGGTGTCCAAGGCTTCTTGGGCTGTGGCCTGCCCTGGCTGGGGTTTGCACCATGCCTCACAGGAACCCTCTCCAAGGGCTCCAGCTTGCTGTCAGAGGGAAGGAATGTGCCAGCCATCAAGAACTAGAGTCCTTGAATCTCCAGGAGAGGTTTCCCTGTTCTAAGATGTGCCTGTCTCTTGTGTTTCCGGGGATTACTGTGGAAGCACTGTCTCCTTTGCTCCCCACTCTGTATTTTTGTGGTGCTTTGGGGACATTTTTTGGTCCCTGACCTCTCTGCCATAGTTGATATGACTCTGATCACAACAAATACACAGAAAATAGTCAAGGGTAGTGCTGTACTGGTTCATACCATAGAGGTTGATCCTGGCCAGCATTTCTCTTTTGGAAGGTGTACTCAGAAAAGCAAAAGTGGGTAGCCCAGAGTGCCCAATTATTTGCTAGCTAGGAAAGGGCTTTGATCCCACAGGGAAGCCTTGATATGTGCTTGGCCATTTCAGAAGCATTTTTACAGTAGCAATAAACATTTCCCTCCATACATCTTTGCTGCTGTACTCGTTTTGCTTATGATAGAGTTAGTTTTCTTCACAGTAGCTAGTAGGAGGCTGTGTTTTGGATTTGTGCAGAAAAGAATATTGACAATATGCTAATGTTTTCAGTTGTTGCCAAGCAATGTTTATATTCAGTCAAGGACTTCTCCAGTTTCTGATACTGTCCATGTGTTCCTGGCTTCTTCTCTGCAAGAAGCTGGGAGGGGACACAGCCTGGACAGATGACCCAAAAGGCAATTCATGCCATCAAACATCATGCTCAGTATATAAACTGGGGAGCTGGCTGAGGGGCTCTCTCAGGGCTCTTGGACTCTCTCTGTGGGCCTGGCTCTTGCTGCTCAAGGACTGGCTGGGCATCACTTGATGGGTGGTGAGCAGTTGTGTCATTTGGGTTTTCTCCCATTGCTGTTTTCCTTTTCATGACATATTACTGTCATTACTAGTAGTAGTATTAGGATTTATTAATCATTATTTTTATTTTCAATACATATTGTTAGTATTATTTGCATAATAATTTTATTTAATTTATTTGTAATTATTAAGATTTTCTTATCTCAACCCACAAGTTCTCTTTCTTTCTCCTCCAATTCTCTCCCCCATCCGACTGAGGCAGGAGGAGGTGAGCAAGCAGCTATGTGGTGTTTGATTGCTGACTTGGGCTAAAGCACGACACTTGCTAGCAGCCATGACATTGTGTAGGAAGACGTAGTGTAAAGGGACTTCCTTATGCAAAAATAAGTCCAGAATTACCTCAATGAACACACTTCACCATCTTCTACCAGGATGCAAATAATCTCTCTTTGATTTCCCAGGTCCTAGCGATGTGTCTGCTTGCAGAAGGTCAGCAGCTGTACCTACACTGGAGTCACAAGGTGGGGAGAGTAAGGGCTTCCTGGTAACTCTAATCTGTGCTTTAAACCAATTGAGTCTGTGGTGTTTCTCTGCATGAAAAATGTCTTAGATTATGGGAGAGAAGAAAGAGAGGGCAGAGGTTAAATTTAGGAAACTTCAGATACCCATAAGAATGATATCTCCACCTGAGTTGATCACCTAAACTTCCTTTCAGTCAGTGGAGTGAAATGAATCCTCTGAGGATGCAATTTATCCAGCTGGTCATAGACATCTAAATTAAGGTGAGATGAATCACGCCTAAAGTACCTTTTTTCCCCACTGACTCCAGAAGGAGCTTGTGGTGACTCGTTCAGGTGAAGATATCTATATTTGACACGTCTACATGTGGTAACATGAAGACAAAAGCAAAGTTTCCAGGAGAAGCACAGTGTAATTTTCCATAGCAGGCTCCTGCAGCAGTGAAAAAAAAGCAGCTGCTATCTCTGCAGAAGAGAAATCTGGCTTTTCAAAGACATCTTGGTGCCTTATGCCTTTTGGTCTTTGGGTAGTTCAGGAAATGCCACTTGGAATTTTGAAGGTTCAGAAACAAATCCTCAGAGATCTGTTGCTGCAAAATGATGCATTGGAATCACTCTCCTTAAAAAATTCTTGAGATCATGTAAGGCATTGCAAAACTGAACCTCTAGCCATGGAGTTTAAAGGGAATATAATGTGACCGCAAATCCTGCAGTGGAAGCGAATAGGTGAATGTGCAGCTACTTCATCCTGTGTTTCATCATTTAATAGAAACATGGTCATCTTTGCTATTGAAAATTGGGTTTCAGGAGAACCAGAATGTTGTAGAACAATTTGTAAAAAAAATAAAAAGAGACTGCATCCTGAGGTGGAAGAGATCAGGGATGGATTATTAATGTGTTTACCTGTAAGATCCCCCTGAATAACGGTTATGGCCTTGGTCCAATTTCTGCTTGCACTTAGTTTTCAGCACATAGGTGATGTACCAAGAAGAGCCTCCCATCATACCTGTGCTGGTACCAAACTGTGCAAGAAGCCAAAGAACAGGCTGAGCTACCTCCCCACTTTTTAGGTTAAGTGAACTCTCATCTCTTAATTATGGGAGTGTTTGCTGTCGCTGAAACATGTTGCAAAGCAGCTCATAGCATAAGGAAGCTGTGTTGCTGTCTCTTTTGATTGGTATTAATCACTTCTGAATGTAACTATCTGCAGGTGAGGGATTTAATGTACTCTGATCATCTAGGCTCTGTCCACATCAACAGAGAGAGAGAGGCATCTCCCATCACGAAGCAAGTGGGAATGGATCAACTATTTTTTCAGTGATTACAGAGGGAGCCTTCAGGGCTGTCTTAGTTGGGTACCCATCTCTTAAGACCAGCCTTGCCAAACAGAACATAGAGAACAATCAATAACACTATTGGTCCGGTTTTAGTCCCATCGCATCTCTTTGTCTCTGAACTGGCATAGTCAAGCAACCCAAACTTACCAAGTCCAAGCTACTTAAGTAAGCCTGTGAGTCAGATGGATGGAACACCTTGTGCTGAACTGCTGAAGTTGATTTATGTCTTCTTTCTCTCCTCAGATCGGGACTTTTCTTGTCCTGGGCTTCTCTATCACAGCCCTCTTCATACTATCAGTACTCTGGGGAGATCAATGGAAAACTGTCCGACTGTCGTTCCAGGTGAGAGGGGCTGGGAGGTCTGTTTGAAAGAACAACTTGTGCATAGAAGTATTTTGTGGTAATTGGTAGAAAATATTCCACATGGTGAGAGTTTTCACATAGGTTTTCCTGGCATAGCATGTGGTTTTGAGTAAACTTGTTATGACTCTTATTATTTCCTGTAGGGAGAAAGTAAACCAAGACGTGGGGTTGAGTTTTGAGCAATGTGATGTGACATGCCTCAGTTTTGGCAAAAATTAACAGTACATGTACTGTTAATTTCCATGTGCTCAGGGAAGGTAAAACAGACCCCTTTGGCTGGCAGGGTTGTTGGAGTAAGAACTTTCTCCTTAATCAGCTCCTGCCAGTTCAGCAGCTTTAACATTACTGCAATTTCAGTTTTCCGTGGCTCAGAGGAGCTTCATCTACTGAAGGCAGGACAGCCCTGAGGTCCTGGGGGGGCAGGTGGGTAACGCTAGTGTTGATCAAGGGGATACTGTGTTCAGTTTTGGGTCCCTCACTGCAAGAAAGACACAGAGGTGCTGGAGCATGTCCAAAGAAGGGAACAGACCTGGGGAAGGGTCTGGAGCACAAGTCCTGGGGGGTGTGGCTGAGGGAGCTGGGGGGGTTCAGCCTGGAGAAGAGAAGGCTCAGGGGAGACCTTATTGCTCCCTACAACTCCCTGAAAGGAGGGTGCCGAGAGGAGGGTGTCAGTCTCTTCTCCCAAGTGACAAGTGATAGGACAAGAGGAAATAGCCTCAAGTTGAACCAGAGGAGGTTTAGTTTGGATATTAGGGACAATGTCTTCCCAGAAAGGGCTGTCAGGGATTAGAACGGGCTGCCCAGGGAGGTGGTGGAGTTGCCACCCCAGGAGGGATTTAGGAACCATGTAGATGAGGTGCTCAGGGACATGGGTTAGTAGTGAGATGAGCAGTGTGGGGTTAATGGTTGGACTCGATGATCTTAAAGGTCTTTTCCAACCTAAATGATTCTATGATTCCACACAGGAGGTCAGAGTGCATGGTCTGCTGACTTCCTCACCTCTCAGCAGATCTGAAGATGGAGGCAAGAGCTGCCCAGTGCTGTTTAGTGTCTGAGCATCCAGGTCCCCACAGGTATTGGCAAGGAAGAAGCGTGTAGCCTTTGACTACACAGCTGCCTTGCAGATGTTGTTTGGGCATATCAGCTCTCCCCCCATGCTGCTTGTGAACACTGGGAGATCACTGCATATGGATGGGAAGAAGGATCAGAGATGTGGTATTTGTAGGGTGTAGTTAATTGCACATTGCTGCACGACAGTTTGGTGACCACGGGGCTTTGCACTGGCAAAGGTAATGAGAAACCACTACCTTCCTCTCAACCCTGTAGACTCCAGGGGAGAAGGATGAAGAGAAGGAAACAGAAGAGCCTTTGGGTTCCTCACTGTGCTGTTTATTTCAGGTGTTCATGCCCTTCAAGATGATTCATGTGGCGTCCTGCTGCTGTTTCTAAAGGACATGGATCTCTTGTAGATCCCGTGTCATGTCCATTAGCCCTGCAATGCTATCTCAAATATCCTGGAAGTCTCAGATGGCACTTCTGTTTACGCAATGGAATATCCTGTTTGTGATCGAAAGACGTTGGTGTCAGGTGTCCAGGGAAGACAGTATCTCAGGCAAAAACATCTCTCAGTGACTGCTGCTTTCCAGCTTAGAGACTCAGGCATGGGCTAAGCAATAGGGAAGGCTTGCCTCTGAATAGATATTCTTTCCTAGCACATATCTTAATAGCTCTCAGCTCTAGCTGGAACAGAAACAGCGGGGCTTTGACGAGCATGACAAAGTGATGGGTTGATTTCTTTGACAGATTTCCTCAGTTCTATGAAGGGTGTCTCATATCAACATTACTTGAGTGAAGAGCATCCATTCCCTGTCAAACTATTTCTGTTTTGTTTTCAGCTCTGCTCATGCAGTCATGATAAGCACAGAAGTGATTCTTAGCTTCTGATCTTCTTGTTTAATGTTTAGGAACAAAGAAATAAAGTTAAATTACTTTATCTGTCCAGCAATGGGTATTATCAAATATAGCATAGGAATTAAATGAATACATTATTTTGTTTTAGTAAATCAAGAAAAATATCTACATGTTGTGTTAAAAACGAGTCCTGCACCTGGGCTGGGGCAAT
>NW_010249897.1:0-6028 GCF_000690775.1 Eurypyga helias
CCCCCCTTTGTTTTTTGGTTCTACTGGGAAGAACATTCAAATTGGTGTTTTAATCAGTGACAAACTGGTTAAAAAAAAACCCTGATTAACTGAAGTAAAACACAGGCTTTCTCCTGCAAAGTTAGGGATAAGTTTGTGTGTATGTGCTATGAAGGGGAATGCTGGGAAGACTGCGGTTACTGTTTCAACTGCTATTTAATAAATGCAACTACATGGGCAGCTAACAAACACCAGGGTTTCCTTCTGGTCATCAAGAGGAGGGGGAAGTTCATTGTGCAGTGTTTGTTTCCTCGAGAACAGCTGGAAGATCACAGTATTTAGTATTTCATTTTGCCCAGCACAGATGCTTAAAGCCTCTTCTATTGGTGTTATGTTATTGTGGACATTATTTTCTGTGTAGAAAGATTTATTCCAGCTCTGTTTTCTAATGAATTTTTTAGTTCTGGCAACAGAGCTTGTAGCTCCCATTTTCTTTTCACAGCATTGATTGGGAAGCTGCTGCCCCTACCACATACTAATGTCTGTCAAACACTTGATTCATTCTGCAGTCTAAAAAAGTTTGAGCACTACAGTCTGCCAGAATTACCAGAGTGCTGCGAACTCCCGTTCCAAGGAACTGTCACGCCGTATATCACTCAGCGCTTGCGCATCCAGCCACTTCCCATGTGATCCTCTCCTTAGAGAGAGCTTCCAGTTGGCAGCACCTGGTCCTTAGCACCAGAGACTCCACTGAAAGAAAGCAAGCAGTGAAATATTTGGCAAAAATTTTAAAAAAAGGAAACCATAACTGAATTGAACAGTAAAGCTGTGCTTGGGCAATGAATAAACTCTTTCATTCAAATGCAAAATTGGTTGCCTTACTCTATTCATTAATGAAGGTGATGGAGGCTACTTAACTCATTTGAAGTGAAGTATGGTATATGCCAGCTGAAATAGGGGAGGATGGCTGCAATTTTGCAGTGCTATATGTGATATTGTCTGATATGCAACCAGGGTATATACTTGAGGAAGCTGAGCAATAAGAAAGAAGAAATGTCCTCAACAGCAGCCCAAATCCATGATACTGTGATGTAAACTCCTCATAGCTGGAAAAATAACCATCCACCCAGAGGTTCCCAATGTTTAAAATATATTAAACTGTCATAGTGTTGCTCATGTAGTTCATCTGTTTTGTATTGCCAAAATTTTTCAGTGGTTCTTGCATTTTCTGGTGAATAGAATAATTCTTCTACCAATTTAACCTTTAACGTATTTTTGTGAGGTTTAATTATTTTAAGGCCTGATCCCTTCCAATAATTAGTGTTTTGCTGATTCAGGTGTTGAGCATAGAAGTGGGTATAACTTCTTTAGACTTTAAAAAGACTATCTCAATATTCCTGTCAGAGACATTGCAGAAATGTTAAAAATACTGTTGAATAATAATGGAAATCTTTTTCAAAGTTAATCCTGTGTTTGAAGTCATCAATAATGATATTTTCTACCTATGTAATGTGGGACTTCAAGTCCATTTATCTCCAAAATTTGCATTTTAATGACAGTAAGCAGAAGGGCAGGGAAGGAATATTAAGGAAAAATCACAGCTTGGGAGAGCATATCCAATAAAAGAGTCTTTTAAATCTGGTGATAGCTACTCTTTTTGTTCAACAGTGCCAAACAAGAAAATTGAGATACTGATTAATGATTTGGCAAGGTTCTACTGAGTAATGCACTGTGCTGGAACTTCATATGCATGCCAGCTCCTTTTTGAATCTGGTTAAAGAACAAGCCTTGATTAATGAACAATTACTGTTTTTATTAATTTAATAAATGGTCCTTCCCTCTGCCCCCTTTTTCTTTTGCAATCGCTGGCCTTAGTTCTCCTTTGATTGGCATGTTGTGAGCTGATAGCATTGAGTGAGTATGGAAGAGAACTTTGCTCAAACCATACATCAAAATTGTCAACAGTTTCTAGATAGTCCTTAGGGGGACTATTTTTTCCAAATTACTTTCAGTGACAGAGGGGTATTTCGTGTTTCCCACAATTTATTTTCCTACTGTAGTGACTTAAATAAGCTACAGAATTCAAAATATATGGGGCTAAGCTGTCTGGTATGAATTGGTTGTGTATGTCTTTCCAGGGACTTGAAATATAGCATCTCTATTTTGTATGACGTCAAATAAAATGGATCTGAAAATAGTACTTGTGCTGCCAGATTATGTCTGGGGGACATGACTTGGTTTTAAAAAGAAAAAGTTTCCAAGGGCGTCATCGTGTTGTGGTAAATTCACTGTGAGCAGAGACAGCTAAGAAGTTATTGGGTAAAAGTCAGACATTTCAATGTCATTATGACAGCTGGGTTTTGCCTCTGTATAGGGACTTAAAGGAAGAATGTCTCCTGGAAATTGATTTGAGCTTAAGGTGTGCTCAACTTCTGAACATGGATGTGGCAAAAAGAGCATCTTCAGCATTTATAGAACATAAAATCCTAAATATGAATATAATAAATGTGAAGTTTTGATGATTCTTATGTGTCAGACTAGCTGAGATCCTGAGAAATAGTCCTAGATTTAGGTGGCTTAATTTTAATCTAAATCTTGCTATTGGCATTTCTTCCTAACTAGATCTGTCCTCCACCTATTGGAGACCTACATCTAATAGTTGGAATTAGGCTTATTGATTTTTTTTTTTTTTAATAGCTTTTGAACTACCTTAAGCAACTCCGAGAACATCAGTTAAATTAGAGAGCTTTCTGGATCTATAATTTGTACTAATCATATTATTCACTCTGAAACTATTATCAATACCTAGCTGGCTGGCTCAGTGACTTGCTAGTTTTATGTCTCAAGTTCTTCCTCTGTCAGTAAATTCTAAGAACGCTACAATAGAGAAATACTGCATTGTTGTTCATCCCACATAATAAAGTAATGATATCTAAGAGTTATGTGCTGTCTTCCAGCATCTTTGTTATTTTACAATCTTTTCTCAGCAGGCTTATCCCAAGTGGGCTAGGACTGGGAATACCAGTATGCTTAGGAGGCATTGTTTGATTAATAAACACCTATTCTGAGTTACACATTAGACTTCCTGCCTTTGAGACGGTCTTAATTAGCTAAATGCTAAGGTTCTCCTATCAGTACACAGACAGACTGTGATATTTTAAAAACAAAAATATGATAAAAAGGATGTTAGTCATGTTCAAATAACTAGCGAAAGGATGGCAGATTGCTCAGGGCGTTATTCTTTGGAGGTTTTGTGTTCCACATAGTTCAGCTTTTTTGCATAGCTGATATATAAGAGGGGTTAGACATAGTGTAGTGTTTGATGTATTTGAAGCACATCCTAGAAGAAGGGTGGAAAAAAATGGAGTGCATTTGAGATGCATAGGAGTTTCCCAAAGGTGGGACCAAATCTTAAACCCTACCCTAAGGACAGACAGAGGAATCTGACAGCAAGTACTTAGTATTACTGTGTTTTAAATACTGCCAGTACGGTGAAGGGAATAGAAATTAATTCTAGCTGTTAACAACTTTATGAGAAAGAACAGCCTGCTTTGGCATTAGGCTTCATTTCATTTGCTCACTTAGAATAAAAGTTATTCTGCCTTATTTAAAAGTTCTAGAGACTAGATTCATAATAGAACTATGTTAACCTCTCTTCGTACTTGTAATGCTGAGGTCAAAAGTTAATTCTCTTTCTGAACGCATAAGTGAAAATCTGCAGGAATTTTGAAGGGTCCTAGCATTTCTGGAGTCATCCTATGCAATTCTGGTGGCAAACCAGGAGTATTTGTGCAGGAGTTCATGCCAAACTGATACAAGAATGTGTGCATCTTCATGTAAGCTTTGATCTGCTAAAACTCCTCACTTTGACTCTGTTTTTTTCTTTTTGCTGTACCTACACATATTATGAAAAGTATCTGTATTCTCTCTCTGAAGAATCTTCAGTCACTGCAGCTCATACATTGTTCACTATTCCCTCTGTCATGTTTCATTTTCCTAATATATCGGTTTTGATCTCCATCAATCAAACTGGCACGGAAATTTCAAACGTCCTATATTTTCATTGTTGCTAAAATTGATACAAAACATGAATATTCCTCTTTACTCAAATTAGTTTTCTGTCATAAATGTAAGTAAGTATGCCAGAAACTTGAATAATGGTTCTGGTAAGCTTACAGTTTATAACTGCAGTTGATCACTCTTCTGAAATCAAAGACTTTGAAATCATTATCATCAGAATTGAGAGCGAAGCGTTTTCTGCTTTGCTCTTCATTAGACTGAAGAAGCTAATCTCTTTTTAATGATTTCTCTCCTTGGTTTGATCTCAATTTGAAGCTGGAAGAAAGCTAGGCTGTTAGATTTTTAAGGTATTATCCACCACAATTCTACTAGTAATGTTGCAAAAATAGTTTGGTTCGTGGCCGAACTAAATGGGGTTAGAAGAAGAGTAGTGAACTTCCATTTCAGCTTTTTTTGTTACTTTATTAAACTGCTGAAAATACATATTCCAGAAATATTTTTCAGTCTCTAGAACAGTCGTGAAGCAGGGAGGTGAATGACAAGCTGTGAGGAATTAAAAATGAACCTTTAGTTCTCCATTATGAATAATTTAAAAGGCCTATTGAAACCAGCTTTAATCTGGACTAGTGAAATGTTAGAACTCGCAGAAATGTGTTGACAGTTGCAAACTTCGATAAGGTCTTGCATCTTCAATCTTGGTTTTGTCTAAAGTGTATTCCTGATGAAAAGAATAACATTGGTTTTTAATGGGAGGGGTTTCTGATCCATTGTATTTTCCTGAGAAAGGTGCCTATTCAAAGTATGTCCAAGCCTGTCTTCCTCAATTGCTTCTTATTCATAAAGTGCTTGCTTCACGATTTTTAGCTTGGGTGCTGAGAGCCATGTCTCAGTGTATGCTCTGCGCATCTTAATGGGTTCCTAAAGTCTAAACTCAAAAAGAATCAAGGAACTCATGCCAAGCCTTCAGAAAGGGTTTGTCTGCCTTGTTCTGTACCACACAGGAGTACTCCAATAGTGTTTAGCGTCCTAGAAACTGGAGAGTGCTGATTTGTGGAAAATCAGCTTCTGAGGTGAGGGAGGATTTGAACAGGAGTAGTCCACTGCCTGCTTGAGGGCTCCAACCTTCAACTTGACTCGGGTCGGGGGTGGGTGGAAACATCACCATCACTGTAGTGTTTGCGTTCCTATAAATTTAACCATGTTTGGCTCCTTTAAAAAGCCCATTTCCATAGCCAATTTGCAGTCTAACCTGAGTGGATCACGGTGCGTCTTCTCAGGCTGAAGAACTAGGAAACCTTTTCTACCTTTCTAGTGTTTAAGTTGCTTGTGAATACTGTAAATTTTTTAGTTCATGAGTTTCCTGGGGTTCAACTTTAAGGAATATATCTTTTTATATTATTCATGATGTTTTATGCTAGGCATGGCTATCTCTTTTAAGACTAGGGAGAATACTGAACAGTGGATGAAAGGTGCTTACTTATGTGTAAGGAGCCATGCAGTAAGTACAGACAGGCTTGATCATCAGAATTTGAAGTTTGGCCTATAGTGGATTTTGTGTTATCTAAATGAAAAACTTTTTACTTGGTGTCTTTTTACCTTGTTGTTCCATCAGTTCTTCAGTGCTGGGGAAAAAAAATCCGAAACAAAACAACAACCCACAGACAAACCCCTAACCTCAGAACTGTAACAGAAATTTTGAATCTTTATCAGTATAATAATGCTAATTATCTTGTGCCAATAGCTGCCCTAGGTGACCACTGTAACTTTCAGTCAGTCCGGGTAAGCTGGGTTCTGTTTTCCAGGTCTCTCCTTGTGTGAGGAAAGATGACATACATAATGAACTTAATTGCACTTTTCCTCTCTTATTTCCTGGCATGGGTGGGGATCTGCTACAGTTAAGAGTGTAAGGAGTCTGTGTGGTGTTAATTTGAAAACTCAGGAATACTTTAGATAAACAACAGTACAGCTCTCAAGTTTGGGTTTTTTTTAAAAGGTCTTAAAAGATGAAAATACCTTAAACATTTTTTGT
>NW_010249897.1:6055-22833 GCF_000690775.1 Eurypyga helias
GATGGGATATATTAATTTCCTAATAAATTTCCTGATCTCAAATATGTTATATAGTACTGGCTGTTTGAGAAGTAAAAGAAAATCTTTTACTTCTCAGATTCATGCTGTACTTGCCATCTCAGTTAATAATTTCTCCATGTTCCTAACACTGTGCTTGGTAACCGTGACAGTTGCTCACCAGTCCTCATACATTTTACACTGCAATGGGTCTGCTACCCTCTAGTATTAATTTGCATTCAGGAACCTGGCTACATCTTATTTTCATTTTTCTTTGATGCAGTACATTGCTAATGAAAATCAGATCATTAGTTGGATTTATGGACCAACAGCTTTATCTCTTGAGGCCAGAAATAAATCTTTTCACTTGTTCTTTAGAAATGGATTCTCACTGATCAATTTAAGTTCTCTCAAGTAATACTAGAAATGGAGATGACTGGTCATCAAGCTTCTGGTTTGATTTTGGAGGTTGTTAATGAAGTAGTTAAAAGAGTTAATTGATACCTGAGAAAGCATTTCAGTACTCCATTGCTAATACAGTAGTTATTTAAGTAAAATTTCATGGTGGCAGCTTTCTATAAACAAATGACTTACATCTATATTTTATTTTAAATGAGTTGAAGGTCTTGTCCAGAGCACAAAAAAAGTTTCAGAAAAGGAAGCTGATTTTCCTCATCTGTAGTGGGTCCTCAGCACATCTTGAGTTACAGACTAGAATTTGTTACTGTTACTAAAGGAGTAAAGATGCGGTGTTTAGGAGGACTACATGCTGAACATGCATTCTTCAAATGTTTCACAGGGGAGGGGTCTTTGTAAAAGAAATCTTAAAAAATCTTGCCCACTTCGATGCATTTTTCAGTGGAAGTGCTGCAGGTGTAGAGTCCATACGGAGTTCTCCTACATGACAGTTCTGTGCTGGATCATTCTGGTGCGATGTTACTGAAAAGCTGCTTGTTTTAGAAGTTGTCAACAGCATAAGATAGCCCAAAGTCAATGCAATTCTGAATAAATAGCTGTATGAATTAGTCACTGATCTAGGAAATATGCAGATGGAAAAAAATACTGGAAACACATTTTGCTTGCAGATACTGGCCCATAGCTAATCTGGATTCATGTGCAGTCAGCCATGAAGAAAAAATTAGGGTTTTCTTCTGAAGTTCTTCAGCATTAAGATTAAATTTTCTGTTGCTTGAAAGACAAGAGGTGCACATGCCACAATAACCTTTATTGAGACATTTTAGAGGAAAGGCAGGATTGCAATGAGATGTTTGTGGAAAACTAGTAGTGACAGTGGCTTGTGGCTGAAGTTGTCAGGGGACACTTAATCACAGCTGGATTGTTGACCCCTGTGCAGCAGGAAGATCATGTTTTGGAATTATTAACTTCGCTACTAATAAAATGTATTGCTAAAATAATTTTCCACACACAGCAATACAGATTTGTGTAGGTGTTTGTGGGTTTTTTTGGGTTTTTTTTTTTTTTTTTTTCAAAATTATGTTAGCCATATACAGACCAGGAAAGCTACTTGTATCCTTGTGCACATGATTTATGAGGAGGAGAGCAACTGTTATCTGGGCTGTAAGGAAGTTAAGTGCCTGGGGTTGTCTATATGCTTTTTGCTTACCAATGCATTTAAAGAAGTAACTGCATGATGAAGATAACTGGATGTGACTCAGACAGACACCCAACAGATCAGAATATGTAGTAAGTACTATGCACCTGATGTTTGTCACCTGGCATGGTAAGCAGATCACTAACTCCTCTGAGCACTATTCTGATTTACCATGACCAGTACTGTAAATAAGATGAGGCTTACCCTCACCAATTAAAAATGTGCATCATGAACAATCAGATCTTGGGGGCCCCACAGCTGGACGCAGCACTCCAGGTGGTGTCTCACAAGAACAGAGTAGAGGGGGAGAATCCCCTCCCTTGCCCTGCTGGCCACACTTCTCCTGATACAGCCCAGGATGCAGTTGGCTTTCTGAGCTGCTGGAGCAGGCTGCTGGCTCATGTTTAGCTTTTTATCCACCTGTACCCCCACTAACATCAGTGAAAGGTATGTTAAGGGACTAGTATCCCTATTTCTCTAAGGAAGGCAAATGTGCAGTACAATATCAGACAATAAAATATTAATGATGGAATTATGCTTTATTAAAAACTTGCTTATATCTAGAAAGATTCTACCTGAATAAAACAAATAACTCACACAGACTTTATGAGAAGTCTGTGCCCAATCAGACATAAACTGACAAAAACAACATAAAACCTGGATATGCCAGTTCTTGCATGTAGAAGAGAGTGGCTTTTATAAAAGGATCTTTACAGTGTCTGGGAAAAATTATTAAATTGTCACCTGGATATTTTAAAAGGTTGATTCTATTAACAGTTATATTACGCATGGAAAGTAGCTCTACACCTTATTCTATCACTTAAGTGTCTGTCTGATGCACCAGCAAGGATTCTGGTGCTTCTTGTAAAAGAGTCTGTAATTGGTGCAAATTGATGAAAAATAGTGCAAAAATGGGAAATTCAGTTTATTGGGATAATTTAGAATAGTGCCAGATTGATGTATAGCACTTTTTTTTTTTTTTGAAGGCAAATGATGTTAATAATAAAATAATGAAGAAAGAATGGACAGTCAACAGTTGAAAGGAATTTGTGAGAGCTGCTGTTTCATGATGCATCTTTAATGCATGAATGTTGCGAACCACGTCACCGATGTGGTTGCTAACAACAAATGACAGAAAGCTGCTTAGAGCATAAGGTAGAGTGAAGTTTCAAGCAATATCAAGTGTCTCTTGAGTTCTTCAAAAATGCTTTCACTGTTTATCCAACACTTCAATAACTATGCACCAATAAGGTTGAAGGAGGAAAGCAGAACTAAGTGATGCATTCGCTTTACAGATGGATAGGCAGAGCACTAGAGAGGAAATGATGTACCGGAGAACCCTGTACAAGCTGGTACCCAGACAAAATCTTGCTGGTTATTCTTGGGTTGCTAAACATACTGTGTCTCAGAACTACTCGTTCCCAGCATGGAGTGTGGCTTGGTGCTTTGGATTTTGTTTTAAAAATAATGTGGTCTTTCAGTCTTTTCTAAGTAGTTGCATCAGGATTATACCCTCAAACTTTTTTTCACAGTGACTTACCTGTATTAGCTTTTCATTATTGCTAGCTGTCAGTGGGTTGTGAGTTTTTTCCTATGTAGCTATTACACTAGTAATCTGACATCATGTAGATTCTTATTTTTAGCTGTAGTACATAGATGTGGTGTCGTGTACTGTACTTCATATTTGTTATTTACTCTATTTTTAAAAGACCCTAAAATTATGCTCTCATAACCTGTATAACTAAATATAAAAGACTGTATTAAAATTCAAATGTAACAAAACGTGGTAATCTTAAAGATTTCTTCTTCCTGACTGAAATACTCTCTGAAATTATCTGTAAGTGAAATAAATGTCATCCTCTCATTACTGTCTGTGTAGACCTAGGAAGTCTGTTCTTCCCAGCTTTCAGTGGATTGTACTTCAGCTGGGGAAGTTGTTAAGTGGTCCTCCTTCAGCTGCCCGTTTCCAGTCACTGTCAGAAGCAGAGATGGGCATTGTGTTTGTGAAACTATTCTTATGTCCTCGTGACTTGTTTCGTGTGCTGGATTACTGTGGTGTTGAATAAAAAATGAAAGCGAAACCCAGCCCCCTAATACTGAATAGAGTAACTCATGGAAAGGTAGAAGCAATTTAAATCCATGAAAAGGCAGTATAATGATTGCAGTACTGAAGTAGGAGTGAAACTACCTTTGGATTTAATGGAATGGAAACGTAATATTTCTTTAATCAGGCAGTTTAATGAAGTGATTCGTAGCAAGTTTGCAGGAGTTGATATTTGTCATCGACTGTGTTGTACACTAAAGTTTTCATGGGGGAAAATGAGTAAATGTAGATAGAATAAATTTAACTATATGTCAACTATAAATATTTAACTTGATTTACATTTTAAACGCTCCATGAAAACATGTAAGAAGTTGTGCTCTCTACCGTTACAAGAGTTTGTTTTATACTGTGTTACTAAAGTGAAGTCCTCTATACATTTCTTTGTTCAACACAACTTACCAAGACCTGATCTTAAATGACAGCATTAGTAAATCAGACATTTCTCTATCGTGAAGAACAATTTGGCTTTATTAATGACAGAAAAAAATGCTGCTGAATTGAGGGGGATGAAACCATTAGTGTTATATCTGTGCACTATAGAATCAGCTAAAAGCACAAATCTGATCTAGGTACTCTGTTCAGCTGAGGCAGTGTACAACAGATGAGTTGATGAACAGTTACGGGGTTTGGGGTTTTTTTTTTTTGGGAGGGGGTGTGAACTTTTTCTTTCTTTTCTTATTATTGAATGTGTAAGTGGTTTTCCTTATATTCTGTTGCAGTTTTAATTGAATTTAATTTAATTAGCTTTGAATAAAAGATACAAATAAACTATTCAAATTTATTGAAAAATTGTCTGAAAATTTATAACTCATTCCTGGTATAGTGGAAATTTTTTCATGGACTGAAACAGTGAAGAAAAGACATTTAGGGATGGAAAATTTGTTTCAGAGCCAGCTGTACTGAAGTATGCTATAATAATATGTCTCAGAAGTATGAGTAAAAGAGGATGACTGAAATGGCAAAATTACAGTCTTTTTAACGCTTAGATCTCAATGTTCCATAAAGAATTCTGCTTTGAAGGAAATGAGATGTAAAGCAAGACTTGCTCAAAGATGTACAGGAAGGAAATTCTCTGCTGTTCTCTGTCTCAAGAAATCATGTTTACTGAGTTTCTGTTAAATTAACTCTCTAAAGGACTTGGTTCTGCACAGAGAGGCTAACAACACCAAGGTATTGCCCAGGTACTTAAGTTAAGCTTGATCCCTATCCTATGTGAACTTGCCACTGACACACCTGATGAGTCATCTCTGCTACATGGAATGAGGCATCTGCTGTTGCACGCATCCAGGGGCTTAGTCACATCACTCGAGTGTCTCCATTGTGCACTAACAGTCTTTGTGAATAATTCCAGCTGTAGAATTTTGGAGTTATAAATTTCCTAAGTATGCTGCTGGTGATTAATGCAGTCAATCTTTGTATCCTCTTGCAGAACTTTGTTTCTAGTATCTAGCTGACTAATATATATATAAATCACTGGAAGTGGGGGAGGAATAAAATTCTAACACTTTCTACTAGATCAATTGTTCAAACATAAAAAACAGTGCCTTTCCTGTGAACTTGACATATATGTAAGGATAGTTTTAGACTTCTTATATCAACCTCAGTTGTCCCAAGGCAAGCTCATCCTTATTTTATTTGTGGATTACTCATCAGGGACCTTCATTCAAGATCTTCTACTTAGTTACATGAAACAGAAAATACAAAGTGCCATGACTGAATTAAAAATGTTCTACTTTTCCCATCCTTCTCTGTGGATATAGTATAGGGATTAAATCTTTGAGGCAAAGCAAATGCATTGGAACCAACATTATTGTGAAAAATGAAAAAGCTGACTATTGTACCTTTAAATTGCAGTTTGCTGAGCCTTAAGTTGTCAAAAGCTTGTGAGATTGGACAGGAAGTTAGGTTTGTAGTCATAAGCGATTTGATCTAGTTCCCACGGCAGGTAAAGTGCATGAAGGGAGCTTCAAAGCACTTTTGTTGGCACCACTTCAATCTGATCCTGAATGATAACTTTAACAAAAAATAAGATACCGAAACAGAAAAGTCTAAGTAAGTATCAGCTTGGAACAAGTGCTCCCTTAAGCAAGGAGGCTCTTTTGAACAACTCACCATGGCCTCCACCTGTTTTTTAAGAAGACAGTTATAAATTTCAAAACATCTAAGCCCTCTTTGTAACTTCAGGTTAACTCCTACCTTTTGCAATATGAATAACCTGAGTGACGACTGCTTCTGAAAGTCTCTAACTGCGTTTGGCTTCCTCAGACTGATTGCAGTCCAGTGACTTATTTATTTATTTATTTTAATTTATTCTTTTATCTGTTGACTGGGATGGCTCTCCTAGAAGAGGGCAGCAAAGAAATTTCTCTGTGGTGTTTCAGGATACGTGATAATTGAACCAGCAACCTGTATTTATTTTCAGGATAATAATTCAGGTATAATTAATCTTCCAAATATTCATCCTGAATACTGGGAAACAATTCAAAGTTTGCAATTCTTTCTGGTGACTTATTCAACTTTTCTGTTACCTGTTTGCAAGAGATTGACAACTGCACGAACAGTCGAGAGCCTGTTCCTTAATTGCTCTAGACTGCATGTTAGAAAAATTCATCACCAACTTGAACAAACTACTTTTGGAAGAGAAGCTGCTTATCATGTCTCATTGTGCAACAACACAGCAGCGCTAAGGGTAATCAATACTGAAATACACTGCTAAATAAAGCCAATTAGAACCCATTAAAATATCATTTTACAAGGAAAATCCTATCAGTATTTAAGTGACAATTGGAGATTTCTTTAACTGGAGCATTATTATTCAGAAGGAACAGAAATTTGTGAACGTAGTTCCCGTTAAAGCCTTGAACCCATGCATGCACAAAACCTTTGCCGGTATTGGAATGGATTTGTAGAGTTTTACATGTTAATCAACTGAACATTTCTATTATACAGATCAGATATGCAGTGGTATCACATACATGAACCAGTAAGTTGGTTGGCTTTCAAAGCCTTGCAGAGACCATGATTTCTGTTGAGCCTTCGGGCTACGTGGCTTGCACAGGCGTTGGATGAGGCATGGAGGTGCAGATCACATGGGGTAGTGGTTATGTTTCAGTGTAGCAGAATGCTTTGGGTAGTTTGATGGAAAACCAGGAATCTAACAGAGAGAGACATACTTCTAAGAGTGTTATGTGTTCCTACAGCAAGACAGATGTTTGGAACCATAGCTTGCTTGCACAGACTGCTCTGCAGGTGGATATGAATAGCTTTGATATGGAACCTGGGTAAAGGTGCAGTCTTTGGAGACTGTGGAACACGAGAATTCATGTTTGTGTATGTGCTAAAAGTGAAACTTCCCACTGACATTTGAAAAAAATCTCCGATTTGGGAGCAGTCTCTGTTGTCATCCAAACCTACTTGGTCTTGTTTATGCACTCCTCAGCAATGTAACACTGAGAATCTTTCACTTGCAGTTAGTCTTCTCCTCTCTCCTCTCCATGAGGAGAAGTGTAACAACATTTGTAAGAACGAATATTCTAGTAATCACAGAGGCTAAGTGACAATGTTTTGGCCATTCACTATTGTTTTAAGGTAAGTTAACTGAGGTGCATGCAATTTCCTTCTGTGGCTAAAATTTAGTGAGTGGTTTTGTGATGCTGTGGCTTTGTTCTGGCCTACTGCTAAACAGATTATACATTTAGAGTTGGAAAATACAGTACTCTTTCCTGTAAACATTAGTGATTCCATCAGACAGATATAAGTACACATCTGCAAAGAATAAAAAACTTAAAATGAACATAAAAATTATTCAGCATAATAATGGAGAAGTCCTCACCTTGTTATTTATTTTTACCTTTTTGCTGTTGTGTGCAATTTGTGTTGATTGGAAGTGTAACCATTAACTGTTTTGATAGGTACACCTGAACTTAACTCCTCAAATGGTGAAAATGAGGAATGGGAATGTAGTCTTGATCTTGTGTACTGAGAACAGATAGTAAGGCATGATGAAGCAGTAATCTTTGAAACAAAACTTGGACTTATAACATAAAATATTTTAGATCAGTGTTCAAAACTAAGACATGATTATTTATAACAATGGGAATATTGCTGTCTTTTTATAGTGAAAATCATCCTTATTTTTATTTTTTGTTACCTTTGAGAAAATAATACTTTGGTTATTTCATCAGTTTAATTTTATCAAGAATCAATATTGAGACAGAATAGTCCAAGATCAGCCAATTCTGCCTTCAGAATTTCCCACCAGCTTTACAATAAGTAACTGTGCAAGTGCTTAGTCTCCTTTGTGATGGCTGCTCCTCTCTTAAACCAGAGTCATTCTGTTAGGTACAATAAATTAATTTATTTAGGTAAGTCTATTGAAAACAAAACTTGTGTTTTTCTCTCTGTTGAAGAAGCACTACCTAGTTTTAGTAATGTTGACAATATAAGCAAACACAAGAATAAAAAAGAATGTCTGGTATTTTTAAAAGTAAGAACTCACATGGAGAAACAGTAGGCACATCAATATAAATGAGAAAGAATAAGAGAGAGGAGGGATAGTAAGAGAGAATCATAGAATAAAAATTTGATATGCTTTAAAAAATAGAAGCAAAACACTTTTGTAAGAATCAAAGTTATCTGTATGTTTGAATCCCTAATTTAAAGAAGGAGTATTAGATTTGGAGTTATTTGAAGATGAGGGCTGAGTTGTCCTGCAAAAACTACTCAAAAGTAAAATATAATTTAAATCTCTTAATGAGAGAATAAGGGTCCAGGTGGAATTTATTACAAGCAGGTATATAGGATCCCTCTTTTTCATAATAATCCACAATGAGTAATAGCAGTTCTTTCACCTTTCCATGCAGTCATGCATATTGACATATGCATTCATTTCTATCTGTAGATAAATACATAGACATAATAAGAAAAATTTTGAAGATATCATCTAACTATATTCTCTCAAAAATAATTCAATTTTATTAGGAATAATAGGCATATACTGCAACACCTCAAATGAAAACACAAGCTAGAAAATGGTTTCATATACTTATAATATCAGTGAGATTTTGATCAGTAAGATCAGTAGTTTTTGAAATAAAGGGTAGCTGCAGCAGAAAATGTTTGCATAATCAGAGCAATTATTAGTATTCATTGGATCTTAGAATCGTGTTCTCATAAAATCATTTGGTAAAGGTTTTATGAATTAACTTGAAAAGACCAGACAGACAGGTGGTCTTGGTTAACCTAAGAATTTGGTAATCATTAGCTATTTTTACCCAAGATGCCTGAGACTGATAAAGTACAAGGAAGAAAAAATATCCTGAAGTTTCAACATGAGCTTTAAGGTACTTCCTTTAATCTGAATTTTAGTATGATGGGAGCAATGAACTCCTTTAAAGTGCCAGCGATGTCCTAGTGTAAACATAAATGATCCAGTTCCTAAGACCTCAGAAAATCTGCTCCGAACTAAGACTATAGATTTTTCAGGGACACCATGAAGCCAGCTACTCTGTGACATTACTAACATGAAGTGCAATAGGACAGTAACAAAAAAGCTCTGAACTTATTTTCCTGATATTGTTTCTTGTAAGGCCAAGCACTGTGTTGGTCTAAGCTCCCTAAATTGGAGTTACTGTTAATGTGTTCTTTGAAAGCATTCACTGAGCGCACAGAGCAGCTTGGATACCTCCCCAGAGGCAGGCATCAAAAAACCAAGGGAACTCAACACAACCTAAACTAGAAATTTTGGTCCAAAATGTTCTAGAGTGTTTCAGGGGCAGCATCCTTCCCCTTCCCTTCTTTGAAATTCAAGGGGAAATTTTCTTTCAGATGTAAATGACTAGTTTATGCTTTCTTGTTACTATCTTTTCACATGCACATAAAGTGAGGCTGTCTGCCTAGGTTTCTAAACAGCAGAAGACAAGAGTGGGTTTTTTTATTTGGGTGCTTCTTATGAGTATTTTTGAGGGGTGGGGTTTTTTTCTTCTTCCCAGCTTTTTGCAAAACCATGGGAAAAATTCCCCAGCATTCCTCTTCGTAGCATGAGGGTAATATATATAAGTAAGACCCACCAAGTGGTAATCGAAGTTGTGCTTTGAATACCTTAAATACCTAACATTCTGCAGTCTGCCAGTCTGTGCTCAAAAAACACATACCTAATCATTAAATCTAACACAATGGATAATGGTTATGTTTGTATTGTATGACAAGCTTCAAACTAGCCTGTGAATGTGTGAGCCTGCCAGAAATAACCAACTTCCAGAAATAATAGGCAATTAATTTTATTATTAGCTCAACATGCTTCATCTACAAGATGTTATAGAGAATTTAGCTTAATGGAAGAAGGCTGCCCAGTTCAAAAATACTGGATATATTTCTCTGTAAACATGTCATATTAACCTTGTAATTCACCCTACCCCTAATGCTGTGAATTACTGATCTTTTGTCCCTGTAGCTAAGTATGGGAAAATGATTTAATTATATTGGGTTTGAGAAATGCCAGAATATTTTTCCCATCTCTTGATGACTCTAGGTGCACTGAGAATCAAGGTTATGGAAATGTCAGGGACGAACTCATCCTGCTCTTCTTTCTCTGAATAGCTGTGGCTCATGAATACAGACATGAGACTACTGGAATCTGTTATCTTGTGAAGCTAAATATCCAGCACTGCTGCTACTTACTGCACTTTCATGAAATCTTGATATATGCTTCTACAAAGAAGCTCTTAAACTCAAAGGCTGTGTTTTGAATTAATTTGCAGGGGTTTTCAGTATTAGAATGTTAGGGATGTTCTATAATTAGTTTCATTGTTTTGCACTTGTAGGAAGGTATTTGCAAACCCTGGTATGATAATTCATGCTTGGATTCAAGGGTGAAATTTTGTATGGTAGGCAGTCTAGGAATTTTAAGTTATGTCAGCTTTTGGGGGCTATTTTTTATGCAACTCAAAGACTCAGATCCTTGAGGGTCCAATATAAAAGACGATGATGCTCTGAAGATATAGAGGCAGATTTCCTGCTTCATCCCAACCTCTCTCTCAGCTCATGCAGAGGACCTGGCCATGAGGGTCTTCCTCAGCCCTACCTCCTGTGTTGCTTTAAATTATGTTGGTTCAGTCTCTGGATCAGTAGGTGAAGGATTCATCAAAATGTCAAAAACAAGTTAAGAAAATCAGACTTAAAACCCCCCAAAGAGTTGGTAGAAACATCGGAAAAATTACTTTGGAATAGGACTAAGAGCACCAAGATTTCTTAATGATTTAGGAAGGTGCCTTAATAGGTGGTAGAAAAATTGTCACAGTAGGTGACAGACCATTTGGAAGGAACAGGGAAGCTATTCCAGAAGAACTCGGCAGAAGCAGATGTCTGGCAGTCTTAGGCTTGACAAGCGGAGATCAAAATCTGCATGGTGAAATTCTATAAACTCACAACTGGTAGGTCTGAAACTAACGACAGGAAAAAGGCTTCCTGCTGCTGTGGTAGAGCAGTAATCATCTCAACTGCTCAGGATGCCTCCAGAAAACAAGGAATGGATGCAAATAATAATGATAAAAAAAACCCCAACAATTTAAACCATTAAAATCATAAGGTTTATAGTGGGAGTATACCTCTGTTACTCCTTGACATAGCATAAGAATTGTAAATCAAATAAATTGAAAATTAATGAGTTTGAGGTGAGTTTTAATACTCATTTAATGAGATTTTTTTTCTTATACAACCTTTTTTTAATGGAACTAGTTTCTGCAGAATTGAAGATTTTAAAGAATAGATTAAAAAAAAAGTTTGAGCATTAATGAATGCAGCTGTTATTAGAATAGGTTAAGAAAACCAAATACAGTTTTTCAAGTTTGTTTTACCTGGACAGAAACAGTAAGCTCAAGAAAAGAAATTAATTGTTAATTGAAATTAACCTGTCAGGAATCCTACATGGGGATTCCTGAATATTATTCTGAAATAATCCAAACAAGCACCTGTCCAAAGATTATTCTATACCAGTTTTACCTAAACAACTTTTCTATATTCTTGTGTTGGGAACTGTTGTCTTCTAGTTTCTGGCTTTGAGAACACGTATGAAAGGAAAAGCTCTGAAGTGTACTGCCTCTGGCACTAGTCCATATTTGAGGCCAAGCATGCTTCCAAATGTATGCTGCAGCAATACCTATGTTTTTAAATTCTATTGCAACAGATTATGCTCTACTACAATTTCAAGCTTGCAAAATTCTGGAATAAGTGATTCAATTTGATTTTCATCTTGCATATGTTAATGTTTGACCATTACAAGGTGCTGAAGCAGAGAAGATATATAGCATTTTATCTTTCTGATGTCTATATAGAATATATTTTTATATACAGATATGGAAGTCTCACTAATGGTTACTTTTTATGTTTTTACAGAGTAATAAATGCTTTCTTTACATTTTCTAAAAATATCAAGAAAATATACACTTTGCAAAAAATCTTTCTGGGAATTATTTATCAGCAGGGGGAAGGATGAAGGGGTGAAACAGGATACACATGGACAGAATGAATGGAAGAGAAGGAGGGAAGAATTGACAGGCAATTATGCTGACATTTGATGGAGCTGTATTTGTGTTAGTACAGCCCAAAAAAAGCTAAAATGGAGAGGGGGAGGGGGAAGGAGAAAACCTGTGTGCTACCCTGATAGTCTAGTTACACTAAAACATCTGTTGCTTACTTAGATGCTGTTTACGATGAGATTTTTGTGCAGATGACTATGCAGAAGAGCTATACCTCTTCAAAGGAAGTTACACAGCAGTGTTTATTTATCACCACCTGCTGCTTTGTGAGCAACAAGACATATAGCTGGCATGTGGCTGAGAAAAACAAGTGTCCAAAAAAGAGGATGGTTAAAGAAGGGGGAGGAAAACAAAAAAAAAAAAAAAAAAAAAGCATCAATCACATACATACATAGAGAATTACCTTCTGTCATCAGTAACACGTCTGTTGGATTTGGAAGGTATGCTGTAGGGCTACACTGAAAATTTAAGCAGTATCTTGTTCAAAATTAAGTTATGTTAAATTCTGCAATGGGGGTTTCTATAGAGAGCTTAATAAGTTAAGGCAAAAGGTGCCAAGGCTGTAATGCATAATTTAACAATGGTTACATATGGAGGTCGTTGGGCTTCTACATAGGATGGCTGGTCTTTTTAAAGAAATTTTTGTAATACCTTGCTTCAAAATTTCTCTTTCTTTAAGTCTTCTTTTGCATGCTCCCCCCACCCCAGCCTTTTAATTAGATAGCTTCTAATCTTTGGAAAAGCTGATACACCCTTAATGCGAGGGACATACCATTAAAATCTCTCTTGAGTCTGGTATGTGGCAAGCAAGCGGTTGTGTGGTGCTTAATTGCTAGCTGGGGTTAAACTACGACAGTGGCATAATCCTGCCAAATGTTTTGTTTGGGATGGGAGCTCCCAGTTCATTGGATGCGATGTGACAGTTTTTCTAAGTACAGAACCTGTAGATATGCAGTATCTAAAGCATGCATGAGACTGGATATTGCTCAGCCCTGTCTGCTTTTAGCAAGAGCTAAAGTCCAACAAGGTACTATGCTGCATATGATGGAAAATAACATGTAGAAAACCTCAGTTTGTAGAAACTTGAGCAAAGTAGATAAGTGATTTCTGAAAAGGTTTTCAAACTGGATAAAAGTACACAGGGATATCAAAGGTGAATTCCAAACACGTGCTAGAAGCAATGTTCATCTGTGTGTTCTGTGTATGACCTTCTTTGCGAAGGGGTAGATCACTTGTCACTGTAGGTAGACTTCAAAGTAACAAATAGTCAAACTACTCAGGAGGACAAAGACCTACCCAATGCAGCTTAGTTTACTGCATTTTTACATTAGTTTATTTTCTTGCTTCGTATGAAAAATAGTGAGTTTAATGCACAAAATGTCACTTTTTATTGGAGTGGAATTAAGTTCTTCTCTAAAGTAGAATAGCATAATAGCAGGGTTGAGCTGTTTTGTTTTTAAGACATTGTAATTATCCTTAGTGTGAGTATATTTAAATAGATAGAATGGAGAAAATGAATAGTACACCAGCTCTGCCTCCTGTTATACAGAAGCCACTGTGGTTAGCTAAGCTATCTAATATTTACGTGCCTCAGAGCATTTCTGCAATCAAGCTCCGTCAGGCCTACTGAAATTATGGTTCCAAAGGTTTGCCCAAGGTTGGTGAGAAACGATAACATAGTATGGCATACTGAAGATAATCTGTAACTGTAAAAATATGGCTTGAAGACACTTGTGTTCAGTAATACGAACAATCCTGAAGCAGGCTGAGTAGATCCTTGTGTGGAAAGAAACAAATTTGGGAGAAGTCCATGATGGCTTCGAAGAGTTCAAAGGTCAGTACAGTGATATTTGGAAGACTTTGGTAAGGGAAGACATTTTCCCCAGAGGACAGCAAGCAACAAACCAGAAGATAACTACCCTAAATCCCATATATTAGGGTTCTCACTCATGCAGTCTGTTACCAGATTAACTTTTTGGTTGGCCTCACCTTGTCACTTAAAGTGCTATACCAGATTGTGTAATTAACTTTTTTGTGTGACAGGCAGTTGCCAGACAGCTGGGGTGGTAGAGGAAAGCAGACAATTATACACCTGCTTTGTGACCTGAAAAACCCCTCCTTTCTGTTAAAATCTATGACAGAACCAAGCCCAAATTAAGGAAGTACAATAGGACAAAAAGTCTTCAACCATCAAACATTAAAGGTCATTTAGTACAAAAGGGTAAAGGTCAAAGAAAATACAAGAAAGTTTGTTGGAGAGGATTTAACTACTTGATGTGGAATGTTACAAGTTGTCATGTTTGTTAAGGGAATGAGTAAACTAAAGAAGAACACAAAATATTAATTTGCATTTTGTAGATACATACCAGGTTGTAAAGTTATTCCTAGCATTTATGGAACTTCCCATGGTTAAATATTGATTTTTTTTTTTTTTAAATAACACTTTAATACATTAGCCTTCCATAGCTAATGAAAAGTGATTAGCTGAAGGTCTATATAAAAAAATCTTCATAAACTAAAATGTAATTTAATAGATTTCACAGGGTAGCCAGGGTGAAGATTTAAAATGTCATGGTTTGTCCCAGATTAATAACGAATCTCAGTAGAAATGCTCAAATAATCTATTGAGTGAGTTAATCTTTGTCATGCCTGTCCTGTTATGGGTAAAAATCACCAGCCAAGAAAGTCTCTGTACGGTATGAATTACATGCTGATAATCCCTTTTTGCTTCAGAAATAGTAAACAATCCCTTTCATCACTTCCTATCCATTTATTGGACAATATTAAATACTAATATATTGCTGTATGCTTTGATTTGCATGCTTTGCACCATTGAGGGCAACAGAGCTGGCGAAGAGTCTGGAGCACAATTCTTGTGAGGAGGGGCTTGGGGGTCTTCAGCTGTTCAGCCTGGAGAAGAGGAGGCTCAGGGGAGACCTTATTGCTCTCTACAGTCACCTGAAAGGAGGGAGCAGAGAGGGAGTGGGTGTCTTTTCCCCCAGAATGACAAGCAATAGGACAAGAGGAAACATCCTCAAGTTGTGCCAAGGGAGGTTTAGATTGGGTATTAGGGAAGATTTCTTCACAGAAAGGGCTGTTAGGCCATGGAACGGGTGGCCCAGGGAGGCATTGAGTCACCATCCCTGGAGATATTTGAGACATGTGGCTGAGGTTCTTAGGGACATGGTTTAGTGGTGGATTTGGCGGGGTTAGGCTAACAGCTGGACTTGATGATTTTAAAGGTCTTTTCCAACCTAAAAGAGTCTATGGTCTTGATAACAGGTTTGCCCTTTGCAGAGTCACCAAATAAAAATCAGTATTGATGACAATTTAGCTATTGATGTTTGAGAAGGGATACACAGACTGTACTGTTTAGTTTTAAGACTACAGTAACACAACACTTCAACCTTACTCTCCAAGAATCTCAGCCGCCTCCTTCACTAACTGCTGCTTTATTACAAAATAAAAAAACCCCACCCTAGAACACTCCGTTATACCTTCCAGCACAGACAGAATGAAAGACTAGAAGATGAGCAGAAGCGTGTCAGAATATGTTTGCAGACAATGGTATCTACTGGTTTTTTAAAATAACATTTTATCTGGTACTGTTGGGTGTTTTTCCTGCTTTCCTTGGTTTAATTTTCCAAATTCAGCCTTCATATATGCCAGCCTTATGCTGGTACCTTTTCTACAAATAATGAGCCCCAAATGAAGTATGCCTCTTGCTTTACCATTCTCTCAGCAGCTTATTTAAAAGTATGAAACAGTAGGGCACCTTAAATTCTGAGTGATCTGAGGAAGACGCAGAGTACAACTTCACAAAGATAGGGCTAGAAATGTCAGAGAAATGCTTGATTTCCTCTGACTTTTTATAGTGAAGGTCATGTGAAAAGGTGAATGTTTTAACCCCAAATTCAGGTGAAAACAGGAGCAGATGAATACATGATTTCTTAATTGTATTTGACATTTTAACATTTAACATGCAGAAGCTGAAATAGGTCTTTAACCAGACCTTTAGGAGGCCAGTATCAGTGGGTTTAGAAACATTCTCATCTTTGAAGTTCTCCCTAGATGAGTTTGGCCTCTATTTTAAACAGAGGTGATGTAAATGTCTCAAGTGCCCTTAATGTGAGTACCTGTCATGATATGTAGCACTATACCAGTTTTTCCTCAGCTTAGGCCAGAATGAAGACTCTGTTTTTCTAGGGAATAAGACTGTGAAGCACTTTTTCTAGCAGGTTTTATTGAAATGCCAGAGTACTTAGGGCCAAATCATCCTACTTCATGCAGTGTTCAAATAAGAGACTTTTCCACAGAGCCTGTTGTGGTTAAAAAATGGGATTTGCAAGCTGCACAGTTACGTATGTAGATGCCATGTTGCATGCTGTGCTTTAATGCCAACCTTCTTTGCGTGAGCTTTTTAGGACTCCATTTGTTGCTATGACAAAAAAAAATCACCTCCCTTCTCCAACCTTCTAGCCAGTGGCTATTCAACAGGAATAGTTGTTAGATCATAGAATGGTTTGGGTTG
>NW_010249898.1:0-3134 GCF_000690775.1 Eurypyga helias
CCCTCCTCACCTATGTCCCAAGCATGACATAAACCCAGCACAATGGTGAAAATTATACCTTTGTGACAGGCATATGCTTCTGTGTAATATGCACCTACCAAAAGGCTACACTATTTTATACCTTTTCATGGCCATAAAAAGCTACCAAACTGAGGTAAGATACTATAAATGCACCATTTTATTAGAGAAGTTTTATCAAATCTGCTTTGGAAAAGAGCTTTTAATCTAGATTCCCGAGTTCTAAACTGAAGTTGGTAACATTCATCAAAAAACACAAATAGCTAGAAAATACAAATCTGAACTATTAACCTTCTCTGTTAAATGTTTTGCAAGAAAATGTTCCATATATTAACTTTTTGTTATTCAGAAGAGTTAGTGACTCTTCATTACTAGAGAACCTAGCTTTTTCCCTAGTGTATATGAATTCAGTGAGTTTACTTTTAACCTATCATTTGTCACAAAATTTAAGACCAATTGTAGGAAGTTCCTAAAATTTTTATAGTTTTGGCTTAACTATTTTTTTCAGACCATTTTAATGACTTAAGCACAATTTTTTGTAACAGATTAACAAGATTTTGCATAGTTAGTGGCAACTGAAAACGCATCCACTGCTTCCATCTATATTAAAAGTCCAGTTCGCAGTAGTATTTCAAAATTTTGTAAACCCTTAGTACTATACCAATGTCTATTAAATGTCATTTTCAATATTATTAAAGAAGTCTAAAATTTTCTAATGATTAATCTTTCTCTGTATACAACAATGGCTTGTCTGTTTCCTGTTACTTTCATATGATGGTGCAACCTCTGTCAAATTAAATTCCCATTTGAAGTCACTAAGTATGCAATGAAGAATTGCAACTCCAAAACTTTTACCATAAAGGACACAAAAGTAGAATAGTTAAAATAGCTCTATTAATACAAGCCTCATTTTTTGTCACTTCCAAGAAAGTCACCAGGCTTTCATGTGGCTGTATACGATAAAGTTCTAGTGGTTACTGTTTGAATGATGTAAAATTGTGCAGTCATTTCTCCACTCTAAATATTACTACAGTACATACTTCCTGATCTGCAGCACTATTATTTTATGTAGTGACAAACTAACTCAGCTACAAAGGAACTCACTTGACTGAACTCAAGTGTCTGCACAGACATGCCAGAATAGCTCTTGTGTCCCTTTCAAATACACTAAATTCGTGTCTTCATCATAAAGTTATCACATGTAAAGTCTATCCCACCAACTATATGGACAGTCTCAGAAACCAAATTTTTATATAAACTGATTGTTGGGAAGATGTTCCTGTTCAAGGTTTCAGTCCTGGACACTTTTTACTTCTATATGGCATTATGTGGACTCTGATCTCAAGTGCTCATTCCTGGAGAGCCAAAGCTGGTTTTGAAGCTATTTTAAAGCAAACTACAGTCTGTGTAATGAAGCAAGTCAAGTTAAGCATGTCTAAACCAAAGATATTATTCAAACTAAGAGGTCTGAAAAGATGCATGGAAAAAATATTGCACTTCTGTTATATGAGATTTGACTCAGAGCAAGTTCAATTTGAATATTTTTAGAAAAGCTGTTTCATAATTTACCTGGATTAGAAGGAGAGATTTATATGGAACTATAAAGAAAAAATGATGTGATACTGAAAAAGGTAGGTTTAATGCTCAGTAAAAACTGTAGCTTGTGGGGGGAAAAAAATCACAGATATTTAATAATACATTCTGCCAGTATTTTACTTTGTGTAAAACCTATTGCTACTGTGGCAGCTCTGACAAATCAGAACTGAAGTATCAAACAAAACAGGCATCAAGATTTTATATTTGTTATCTAAATTTTAAAAGTTAGAGGTCAAAAAAAGATGTACTTAATTCTGGCTCACTAATTTTGGTAGGTAAAACAAGTAGGAAATATTCACGCTAACAATGATAGTAGTAATACATGTATTAAATAATCCATCCATAAACAATTACTGCTGTGGTTAATATTCATTACTACTGTCTTATGATGCATCTGAAATAAAAATGCTTGCATCCTGTGTCGGGGGGGGGGTGGTGGTGGTGGTGGTGGTGGTGAGAAAGAGGGTGCAGGGTTCACCTACATCTCAAGAAAAAAAGGTCTGATGACAAATGGCTTGATAAAATGTGTGTGGGTTTTAGTCAGGTCTGAGTTAATTTTCTTCACAGTAGCTAGTATGAGGCTATATTTTGGATTTGCCCTGATTTGTCCTTTAGTTGTTGCTAAGGAGTGTTTGTAACAAGTCAAGGACTTTTTCTCTGCTTCTGATACTGCACCTGTTCCCAATGTTTTTGCTATGAGCAGCAGGGCCGGGAGACACAGTTCAGACAGCTAACCCAAACTGACCAAAGGAGTATTTCATTCCATAGCACGTCATGCTCAGTACATACACCAGCGGGTATGTACTGAGCATGTACACCGGCGGCGGGGCTATAGCTTGCTTGTTTGTCAGTGAGTTGGTGGGTTGGTTGGCTTTCTTGGTTGTGCTGTCACTCACGGGGCTCACTTGGACTCTGCTGTGATCACTCTCATGCTCCAGCGATTAGGCTCTGTGGCTCTGACTCTCGCTACTCAGGACCTGGTTGTGTATCAGTCATTAGGTGGTGAGTAACTGTATTGTATTTTTTATTTTCTATAATTTTAATTGCTTATTATTACAGCATTGTTAATATTACTAGCATTAATAATTTAATATAAAATTAATATTATAGTAAACTGTTCTTATCTCTGGAAGAGGGGAGGAGATGAGCAAGCGGTTGTGTGGTACTTTGCTGCTGGCCAGGGTTAAACCACGAAAATAAGATAGAATAAAAAGAGGAATACAGATAGTGAGTACATTTTACATGCCTTCAAACGCTGGGAACCACAGCTGCATCATCAGCTCAACCCTGAGTTGATTCTTCCAAGACGTGAGGGAGATACCATCCATGGAAAGATTCCTACTTTTTGGTCATTCAAGCTATTTTATATTTTCCTTTTTCTAACAAGGAAACAATTCTCTTCATCATTTCTGCAGTCAAAAAGGAAGAATGTTCGCATAAAAGCTCTTGATGTACTTCTAGATAAAGGCCACGCAGATGTCTTAATCACTGGTACTCATGTAATTCCAACCCCCCTGCCA
>NW_010249899.1:0-6998 GCF_000690775.1 Eurypyga helias
GCTTTAGAAGGCAACGCTCAGCTCGTGTCCTCGATGAGCCGAGCGCATCCCTGTGCCAGCGGGCTGACCTTCCTCCCCTCCCATCAGTGGGAGAGCCGGTGATGGTGCCCAAGATCGAGGACCCGAGTGGCGAGATGGTGGACATGTACCACGAGATGTACGTCCGCTCCCTGCTCAAGCTCTTCAACGAGAACAAGACCAAGTACGGGCTGTCGGAGACGGACGAGCTGCACATCCTCTGAGCGCGGCCGGCGCCGGCGGCCAGATCCTGGCTCACAAGGGCGGCCGGCTCTTGCGGGTGGGGATTTCAGCCAGCCCGGCCCAGGGGACTCACAGGGGGACGGTCCCCACTCTGGCCCCCTGCTTCTCCGCTGAAAAACCTGAGTGGGAGGAGGAAGGAGAGGAGGAAGCGAGGGGAAGGGGGAGATTGGGAAAGGGTCCCCTTTCAAAGGGGTTTGGAGGGGCTGTGGGTGACACAGCTGTCCCTGAGGATGTGGGGCTGATGTGGGGGCTGGCATGAGGCTGGGGGCCAGCGACAGGCATGGTTCCCCCAAGACAACCAGGACACCACGAGCTGAGGGAGGGGTTGTCACAGGAGGAGGGAATGAGATGGGGCTCTTTGGGGTGGCATCCCAATGGCGAGTGGGACCAGGCTGGGGAGACATCCCCCTCGGGTGAGGGGACACTCTTGAACTTTGGGATCCATGGAAGTGGCCTCAGCCAGCACCCTGTGGCCCTGGGCGAGGGTCAGGTGCTGCTCTGGCCCCAGATGAGCCTTTTCCACCGCTTCTGTACCCAATACAGATTTCCAACCCCCACGCCGCTGCATGTGTGTGCTGGGGGGGCAGGATCAGCAGCACCACGGCTGTCCTCCCGTGCTCCCCATGCAAGTGAACATGTCACCTACCGTGTCCCCTCCCTGGAAATCCCACCTCCAGGGCTGGGGCCATGCTTGGTGGGGACCCTTGCACCACTGCTCAGGTGTATCCCATGTTGGAAGTAATGGGAGCTGAGGGACAGCAGCTGCTCTTACTGGGTTAACTGGGCTCAGGAGGGATGTATCCTCTGCTTTTGGCTCAGAGGTGAGTGAGGGGCTCTCCATGTACTGCTGTCTGGTAACATGGGGATACGGGGCTGGGATGTGGCATCCTTGGGGCACTCTCCCTCCCCAGGTGACCTGGGCAGCTCCTGGTGGGATGTGGTGCTGTGTGACTGGTGCCACTTGGTCATAGCTGGAGGGACACCCCGATGACGCTATGGGCTTCCCTTCACCAGGCGTGTGCTGGCAGGACTCATGGGGGGTGATGGGGGGAAGCCCTTCCTGGAGCTCCCTGTGGTGGGGCAGCCCCGTCCCCTCCCTGTCCGGGTTGGCATGGGAGAGTCAGCAGTGGCGACAGACATCTCTGCTCCACTCCTCTTTGCGCAGGCACTCTGACAAATGGAAGGGCTGGGTAAACATTTGGAAAGCAAACACTCATAAAACACCCAGATTCCCGAGGACTGTCCTGTCACTGCGGGTGTCACCGCTCCGGCTCCTCACTCCAAACCTGTGCCAGTGCTGGGGGGGCGGGTGGCATTTCTCTGTGCTCAAATGCTTTCTGCGTGGGGGTGGGCATCTCATCCCTTCCTTCTGCTACGGGGAGAAGCAGGTCTGGGCATAGAGAAAGGGGAAGGTGCTTTATTGGAGGTGATGGGCAGCGAGTGCCCCGCGCTGCATCTCTCTCCACCTCTCCCAAGGCCAGCACTGCAACAGGGACATCCTTGAGAGCCTTCGCCAGGCACAGCGTCAGCTCCGTCCCCAGGTTCAGTCCAGCCCCCATACATCGCTGCCAAGCAGCCTGGAAGGGCTGTGCATGCAAGGGAGGGACCGTGTCCCTTCTCTTTTGTGACCTGTCAGCCCCCGAGTGTACCCAGGAGCGCCCCAGGATGGCACGCCAGCCCACCTCCCCAGAATTACTTTCTCAGCATCCTTCCCGTTCCCACGGGCGGCTGTCCTGCCCTGGGTGGCACTGGCACCCTCCCCCCACAGCATCCTGGGGCAGGGCTGGGACAAGCTTCATGGCCACCAGCCCTCAGCCCTGCATTCCCTGCTCCAGCTTGGGGTGTCAGGATTCCCCCATGGAGCCCAGAGGGGTGGTGATTTGTGGAGACCAGGGACAAAGTTACTGTTGGCCCCTCAGCACCTGCCTCTGCTCCGTGCCATCCCTGTCCCTTGGGTGTCACCAGCAGCACGGCTGCCACACGCAATGTTGTCTATGGAGGGGGACACCAAGGCCAGGTCATATGTGGGCACAGGCCGGAGCCGCTGGACTGGCCCCCGGCGCAGCTGCCCCCGGTACTTGTCCCCAACCATGAAGTACAAGATGGGGTCGAGGCAGCTGTTGATGCTGGCCAGGGGCCGCGTGATCTTGTAGGTGAAGTTGATGATGTTGAGGGTCTGGCAGTCGGCTTGGAAGTAGCGGGAGGTGTAGTAGATGGTCCGGGTGATGTGGAAGGGCACAAAGCAGATGGCAAAGACAGTGAGCACAACAATGATCATCTTGATGGAGCGCTTCTTGTAGGAGGGCATTCGGGGGCTGGGGCTGGAGAAGCTGGACTTGCCAAGCCTCTTGGCCATCAGGCAGTAGCACAGGACAATCACCAGGAAGGGGACCCCGAAGAGGAGGGCCATGACGGAGGAGCTGTAGTACACATAATGGTCAAACTCCTCAGGCTTGGTGGTGTCGTGGCACAGGGTGCTGTTGTCCTTGGAGCTGGTGGTGACAAAGATGAGGTTGGGGATGAGGCAGATGATGACGACAAGCCAGGCGCCCACGCAGATGATGCGGGCGTGCTTGGTCTTCACCCACTTCAGCGCGCGGATGGGGTGGCAGATGCCCACGTAGCGGTGGACGCTGATACACGTCAGGAAGAGGATGCTGCTGTAGAGGTTAGCGTAGAAGAGGAAGCGCACGATCTTGCAGAGCGATTTCCCGAAGGGCCAGTTGTTGCGGTCAGCGTAATAGTAGATCAGGGTGGGGAGAGAGAGGACGTAGAGCGTGTCAGAGACGGCCAGGTTGAACATGTAGGTGGTGGTGGCATTCCAGGGCCTCATCCTGGAGATGAACATCCACAGGGCCCAGGAGTTGAGGGGCAGCCCCACCACAAAGACGATGCCATAGGAGACGGGCAGCAGGATGAACTTGAACTCCTCGTTGAAGACGCACTTCGCATCCGCCACCGCGGTGGTGTTTCCTCCTGGCCAGGGAGCTGACGTTGGTGTCCACAGGGCAACTGGGAACGTCCTCACTGAAGTGGCCATGTTCTCCGAGCCAGATCTAGGGGAGCAGTTAATAAAAGCGCATTAGTCGTTGATCCCGACCATTGTCAGTCACAAAGCGTGGAAGGGAGCCAAAGATGCCAGATTTTTCCCCCCTCCAGGAGCTCCGACCACTTTGATGGTTCTCTGTTTTTTCTCAGCTCGCGCGTTCGGGCCTCGCGGGGAGCTGAGGGAGGCTTGACAAATCCTCCCCTTCGCAGCCCCCTCCGTGACACCCGTTAATCATCCCTTTGAGCAGGGCGCAGTGACACCAGCGCCGCGTGGAGCCGGGAAGCGTGCCTGAGACAGAGGACCACGCCGGCCCCGCCGGCCAGCAGCCCCACGGCGCGCTGAACAATGAGACCTTTATGAGCAACAGCAGCCCCCGGCCGGTGCCAGCGCAGCCTCTTGGAAGCTGGCTCAGCCTAATTGGCACCATCCTGACAATGCTGCTTGTCCCAGAGGGGTCCTTGACAGAAGAAAGGCGGGAGGAGAAGAAAGGCTTGTCTGGGGGAATATTATGGCCCGGAGAAATCCTTGGGGGGCTATTAAAGGAGCCTTTGGGAGAGAGCATCCCTGGACGGCGAGGGGCCTCCAGCTGCCGGGTATTCTCTGCAGGAGAGGGATGATCTAAGCCCTGCGGAGAGGAGCTGAGCAGGAGCCAAGTCCCAGCCCAAGACAGTGCAAGTTCACAAGGCAGCCAGGATGCTTCCCCTCACAAAGGCCGGGATCTGTGTCCTCCTGGCAAACCAGTCCCCAGGGCTGAGGTGCGAGGGTGAGCTGTCCAAGGGCTGCGTTCGCCTCGCAGGATGTCTAAGCTCAGAGCCCACTCCTCCAGAGGGAAGAGGGAGCTTCTGCCACCATCGTGGTGTCCAGCAAAGGACTGGAGAAGGCTGCGCACGTCTTGGCCCCTTCCATGCCCGACGTTATTCATGGTGAAGTGATTTTGGAGCAGCCACTTCTGCTGGTGAGGATGGATGCTCGGATGAGTAACGTGGGAGCAGGAGCATCTGCTGTTCTGCAGTCAGAGACGAGGGTGTAGCCAAAACCATATCTGATGCAGGGAGTGCTGGCATGTCTCCAGTTTCTGTAGGTCCAGAGCTCACCCAGGAGGTGATGGGTGTCAGGACAGAAGAGGGCTCAGGGAGATGATGCTCTTTAGTGGGATGCTGGTGGTAGGAGGCAGAAGACTGCATCCTCCATCCCTTGGCTCCCTCATCATCCCTCTCCCATTTGCCCTTGCCTTCACCAGTGAGATGTGCAGCCCGACAGCTTCTCGTGGCAAGCACCGTCAGCGGGAACATCCCATAGGGTGTATCCAGACAGATCAGCTGATCTGTCTTCTCCCTGCAGAGTCTCACCTGCAGAGACAGCCCTGGGTTTACCATAAATGAATCAGCAGGCAGATGGGCAGGCGGGTGGTGGCGGGACTGCCCCCTCCGTGCCGCACACACCTCCGCGCTCTCTGTTTGAGTTGTGGGCTGAGCTGCAGCTTCAGGTTCACACCAAACGCCCTGCAGCTTCCTTCCCACTGTGGACGGCATGGGAGCTGCCTGGCTTTATTACAGGGATGAGTTCAGAGAGCAACAGGCAGGTCCTGATCAAACATTAACAGTGGGAAGAACTTGCTCTGTTTTCCCAGAAGCAGGAGGTAAAACCAGCTGTTGGAACCCCTGAGCTTCCGGGCGCTGGTGCCAGCAGTGGTCCCATGGCAAGTTGTGCTGGTTCTGCTGGTCCCAGCCCAGCAGCTGCGTCTCCCCAAGCCTCCACAGTGCCAAGGACACGAGGTTGCCAGGAGGTTTGTTTTCCTCTTCTAACGTCCGAGTGCCAGCGAGTGTGAAGCCTTGAGCCTGCCCAGAGAGGAGGGTTCAGTGACCAAAGCCAATGCCCATGACACAGGCCCACAAACAACTAAGTTATGAAGAAGACAGTAAATAAAAATTAATAATCTGGTGTCAGAAATGTGTAAGGAAAAAGAGCCCGAGCAGCTCCATGCTTGGAGGAGAGCGCAGGTATGTGGCTTGTGCCAGCTGATAAAGCCCAAGCACCGTCATCACTCAGCAGCATGATTTAATCATTCCTAAGCAAGCTTCCCCTGAGGATAACCACTGAAAAATAAAAATGCAAAAGAAGAAGATACTTGGCCAGCTGTACCTCAACAGGTTTCCTGCTTCCTCATCTTTGTCACGACCAAAATCAGTGCTTCAAATTAGTGATTCACATCAGTCCACCCCGAGGACACGTCACCACCCATGACCTGTTCCTACTCCTCGCTGATGGCCCCAGCGAGGCTCTCCCTGGCCACGGCCTCTCCAGCCTGTGCTTTTCAAGGGAGGACGGATCACAGCCATGCTGAGCTCTGAGCCAAGAGTTCAGGCTTGGCTGCTGGAACGGGAGATAGAAGGCACTGCAGGGAAAGGACGTGGAGCTGGGGAGGTGACGCCCGCTCCTGTCCTGCCTCTTTTGTGGATGCAATGCTGGGGAAATCCCTTGCCCGCGGCACACGCATCCCCCTGGGACACCGCCTGTGAGCTTGGCCCCAATGCATGCCCCAGGAAGCAGTGAGGGGTCCTACAAAACACCCCCATGGCCATCCGCCAGCAGAGAGGGGCAGGGGCTGGCTGCAGGACCATGAGTCAAGGGGGCACATGCTGCCCTTTGCTGCAGGAAATGGAGCTCTGCCCTGGCTCCTGGACCCACAGCCGTACCCATCCTTTGGCCATGCCCCCAGCCCAGGGTGCCCCAGCAGCTGGCCAAGGCTTCCTGCCCTGGGGATTTACATGGCTGTTGGAAAGGCACCAATGAAATGAATGAGTGGGGCAGCGCCAAAGGCAGATTCTGCCCTGGAGCCAAAGTCCTGCCTGCTGGCAGGATGGGATGGCGGTCAGGGATTGTGGTGTAGCGGGCAGGAGCTTTGGAGAGGGATGCAAGAGTGGATTTCAGAGGGGAGCGAGCAGGCACCAAGGGATGTGGGGCTGCATGATCCTGGGACAGTCTACTGCTGGAGCACAGGAAAAAACATGGCTTTTCTTCTCGCCTAAGCTCTTGGAAATTGCAAAACAAGGGGAAATTATGTAAAACATCCTGCAGAAGGACCCTTGTCCCTAATCGCCACGTGGTTTGTACAGCCAAAGCCCCGGCACAAGGGGAGTGTGACCTAATTTTTCGATCCTTCCCTTCGGCTGCAAGAGCAGCCAAAGCACGAACTGCCTGTGCTGCCCGGGCTCCAGTGCCTCCTCCCCGGGGACACCCGCAGGGCTGGGTGTTTCCCCCGTGGCCCACCATGTCCCCTGCTCCGAGGTGACCCCCTTTCTCAGCGGAGTGGGTGGTGAAGGTTTCCTTTCACCCTTGGGTGGGCTGTCCCTGTCCCTCTGCCTCCCCACGGACGGGCGGGAGCCCGCAGCATCGGGCTAAGACATGGCAGCCTGCGAGCAGACAGCACTTGGAGGGGACGGAGAGGAAGATGAAGGGGAAGAGGTGGCTGCACCAAGGAGGATGAAGGCCCTCGGTGATGGAAGAGGGCAGTGGTGTGTTAGGGAGGAGGATGCACAGAAGGATTTGGGGATGGTGGAGGGATGGGGAGAACTGGCTGACGCCCACCCCGCACCCATCCAGCCCTGGGCATCCCACCGCTGTCCCTCGTGGGGCCAAAGCTGCTCCCCACAGGGCCCCCCCGGAGCCCGGCTGGGTTTGCGCGGCC
>NW_010249900.1:0-6417 GCF_000690775.1 Eurypyga helias
AATAAATATATATAAAAGGAAACTCTAATGTGGGTTTTTAACCTCAGTGTGCAAGTGAAGGCAAGTTGCGTGGGGAACGCAGCAGAGACTGTGTAGGGTCTGACCAGCCCACCAGGATGTTTTAAAAAATGCAGTAGTCTATGTATCTTTTTTTTTCCTCATTTTTTTTACTCAAACAGAGATCCTACCTGGCTTTGCTGTGAAACATCTCTCCTGTTCCTGCTTGTTCAGACAAACTGACCAAGTGGCTGCTTATTTAGCATCCATGGTGTCCACCACTTTGGGCTTGAGGCACAATTGGAGCCATGCTTCAGATCCAGCTGAACCTTTGTGTGCAGGAGCAATTCCACCTGCCCATCACTGTTGTCCTTCCTGTGTTTTGCGATGCACATGCTCTACTCTTTTAAGCAGGAAATTATGTTTCTGTTCCTTTTTGCTGTCTGTGGCCCAATGATTTACTGTTGTGCTAGAAGTGGCTCCTCTGCATTTCAATGCCACGTCTGTCTGCCCACACTTTATTTATTTATTTCATTGTTTGGTTTGGTCCTTTATCTCAGTTTGCTTTTATATCCACAAGAAGCATTCACAGTAATCAAGTTCCAGTTTTGAAGGATCTTGTAGCGCTAATTGCAGTCATTTATTGCTTATATTTTGCAGCATTTTTTTAAACAGAATAAGATTTATTTGGACCTTCAACGTTTGAGAGCCTATGGACTACTGTTTTCCATGATGGTTCATGACACTAAAAACCTCTGCCCAACTTTGTCACCTCTTCTTTTATCTCTGTTTCTTTGTACAGTTTGATAGTTTATTTGAAATGATGCACTAAGAATCATGTAAAAAAGAATAACAATAAAGCTGAACCTGTTGGTAAAGAGAATTGGGCTGAAGTACAGTTTCACTGTGTGTGCTGGCTGGGCCCCAGACTTCACAGCACTAGATGGCCTGGCTGACCAGATCTTCACCAGCACCTGCCGCATGACAGACAGGTTCCTATGGGCAGACAGCACCCAAAAATCACAGTGCCTTTCCACAAGAGGGTTACCAGCCCACCCATCCTCCTGGGTGCTGAAAGCACTGGTCTGCCCCTGCTTTGGATGGATGGCTCGCCCATGGAGCAGGTGTGGACAGATGGGCTGCTTTGGGAACACGTTCAGATAGCTCTTACCTCTGTCTGGTGCATGACAGGTCTGCCTGTCCACGTGCAGCCTAGAGGTTTGTGGGACGACAAAGATACAAACAGCTGCATTGGTGGTTGGAGATGTTCTGGGAACTGTTCCCAGAGGGCCCCATGGCTACACTGAGTGTCATGGCATTTTCTCCATGGCATCCTGTGCTCTGCTGTGTCAGGTGCTGTACAGACATCCCTTGCACTGAAGATCTCCAAGTTGCTGCTGCTCACATGAGGCACCTGGTGCCCAGATTCACACAGTGGAAGCCCAGGGGAAACCCAGGCCACTCTTGCTCTCCAAAACCTCAGGCAATATATTGAACCTCAGCCTATCCTTTCTGACCATCCTCTCCAGCGGGCAGTGACATCTCCAGTCTGTTTGAGGAAGCCACCAAGAGCATCTCAGTCCCCCATGTTGAAGGTGCCAGTCTGCCATTTTTGGTCAGGAGTAGGTTGCAGGGAAAAGCAGGATCTCACAAAGTCTCCTCTGGCCACCAAGAAAGGGCCTCAGGACCATGTGACTCACCGCCCCATGGATGTGGAGAGGGGTGGCAGCTGATGTTACACAGCCCTTGGCAAGATAGCTAAGAGGGTTAAATTGGCACTTACTGACAACCAGCAGTTTGCCCTGATGCATGAGTACTGATGTGGGTGCATATGCACCTGCAGGTGAGGTGAGCATCTCCCCTACAAGAGGCCACTGAGAACACCCAAAAAAAGCATTATTTGACCAACCTGCAGACTCAGCTTGTGACCATAAAAAAAAAAATCCTTTTTTTCTCCCTCTTAAAAGGTGAAGGACTCCCACCCACCACTAAGAGAGAAGAGCAGCATCTCTGAGGAATTAAGCAGCCACATCCCTTTCTCCTCCCAGAGGTACCTAAATGAACTTTCTGGCATAGCCCCTTAGACAGCATCCTTTGACTGTGCTAGTTCAGCCCACCCTTCCTGCCATGCCCCTTCTGGACACAACCAGACACTAAATTCATTTTAGAGGGACATTTCTGGGAGAAGGCTTTGCAATCCCAAAGCCAGGATCTCCTCTTCTGCTTGCATAACACCATCTGTGTCAGCAGAGCAATTCCCTCACCTCTGGGAAGGGTGGCAAAAACATTGTACATGCAGAGAAGAGCAGGCAGGAGGCTTCAGTGGCTCCCCCCTACCTGTGAAAATTGCTGTAAAATATTTACAACCAAACCTTAGGAATCCACGTGGCTGGAAATGAGGGGTCTAAAAATAAACCAGCCAGGGAAAAAGGAGAGAGAGATACAGTCTTCTTTCAGAGGCAATTGCAGACAAAATTGAAGTGTAACTGCCTCCAAATATAGAACACAATTATGGGAGTCGCGGGCCATGTTGAACAAGAAACCACCCCAAGAAATCATGAAGCTGCCATGGCTCAGAGCCAGCAGTGTCTCAGCAGATGCAGAGCATCACAGATCCCTGCAAACCATGGAGCAGTAAAACATCCCCCTGCAAGGGACAGTGCTGGGTGAACCCACAGCTCCTTTCCGAGGGACTTTCAGAGAGCAGACTGCAATGGTGATGCCTGGTGTGAATCAGCTGCACTGAGCACACCCCAAAGTTCGGCCACACCGTCGCTTTGCACCCCGGAGCATGACAGCAGGAGGCTCAGGAGCTGCAGCCTTCTTGTAATGCAGCTGCTGCTGTGCCAGACCCAGGTGGACTTGTCCATAAGCAGAGCTCATGAGCTCACAGACACTGAGGAGAGCCAAGCAAGGAGATGGGGTGTCTTTGGGAACCCAAAGGCCTGTCACCTCCCTATCTGACTGGTTTGCCCAGTTATCCTCAGCCTCAGTGACCTCCCACATGTCCCTTCCTTGGGCTCAGGTGCTCTCTGCCCATTCCTGTCCATCTCACCATGCTCCAGGAGCTGCAGGAGGAGGTAAGTTCGGGGACCAAAGGCAATGGGGAGTGGCAGCCTGTCCCAAGAGAGACAAGATGGTGGAGAGCTGCATGGTACTGCTGCTTTCATCCAGCAAGGCTTGGGGCTGCATAGAAGTGGGTCATGATGCGTCCCAAGGTTACATGGCAAATGCCTCCCAAATCAGGACTTGACCCTACCACCTTTATCCCCAGTCATAGACTCCAGACCTTCTTTGCACATTGCTGTTGGGTCGCGTGGGCCCTGTGGCTGGAGGGTAGGATCCTCTAGCCTTTAGCTTGTGGGAAATCTCTGTTGAGCTACCTTTATTCAGGGTGAAATGCTGGTCTGGCTTGAGTCCCCACAGCATGCGCAATGGATGTTAGGGGTGGCCTGTGACACAGTCAGGTCAGCTCCAAGGCAGTGGGCATCCTGGGTGTGTTGGAACAGAAGGAGCCCAGGCTGTGGGTGTGCTTAGCCTCGCCTTCAGCACAGGCATCATTGTGAGGACTGGGGACTTCTCTCATGGCTCTGTGCCTTCCAGGGGTTCCACTCAGACCAGTGTGTGGCAGATCCATCTCATACTAGGTAAGTTCAGCTGGGACTTTGGGATACCCATTCATCTCAGTGAGCAGGAACAAGGGAGTAGGGTTCAAGCTGGACTGAGCCCAACACATGTGTTGGGCCCAACACATCTCCACTCTACTGCAAAAGTCACTGAAATTCAGTCACTGAATTCAGGTGCCAGCATGTGAAGCACGTGCCATGCATCTTGGCCTTTCTTGGCACAACAGAAAGCTTCCACAGATGGAAGGGAGGATCTCCCAGTCTGCAGGTGAAGGAATGGCAACCCACCCCCCGCCCCGACAGGAGACGTAGGTAGCATCTACTCACCTCAGTAAGCCACCACTCCTGAGACCTGCAGTGAAGGTCCAACGTCCATGTCAGGTAGAAAAATACCCACCACTGGGTCTTCGTGGCTATAAAGATGTTTATGGAATCAAAGCATCATTCATATGAGGAGAGGCTGCGAGAGCTGAGACTGTTCAGTCTGGAGAAGAGAAGGCTCAGGGGTACCATGTGTAGGGGGACCATGTGTAGGGATGGGAGGCAGTGAAGAAGAGGGACCTGGACTCTTCTCAGTAGTGCTCAGTGACAGGCCATGAGGCAATGGGCACAAATTAAAACATAGGAAATTCAGTCTGAACACAAGACGCTTCTTTTGCTTTGAGGGTAACCAAGCACTGACTTTGTTTCCCAAAGAAGTTGTGGAGTCACCATCCCTGGAGATACTCAAAACATGATTCTGCACAGCCTTGGGCAACTGGCTCTGGGTGAGCTGGTTGAGCAGGGGAGTTGGTCCAGATGACCTCTGGAAGTCTCTTCCAACCTCAACTGTGATTCTGTATATGGTACCTGTCACAGCTCCCCATATGGCCCCCAAACCTCTGAGATTAATGCATTCCACAGTTTGTTATTTCTTATTTTATTTATAATATAAAAAAATGTTCAAGTGTTAAACAGTCAAGAGTTCTGACATTCAGACAATCCAGAGCAAACTTTGACAATCATCTTATGACAAATTAGCAGTTTTCTATCTGACCCCATCATGGGTGAGGAATAGAGGGTTTAGTTACTTTATTGCTAAAAGTTAAATGAAATACACTGTCAATTGTTGTATTATCTTCTCAGTCACAGCTTCACCATGCATCCAATCTACAGTATCTGAAATGCAAAGGACATGCAGAAGTAAAAATATAAAAAGAAAAGTCAGGCTACAATGTAAACAGGTTTGCTGCAAAGAACTGAGGAGAGGGGGCACTTCCACAGGGGATGCTCTGCTGCCTGGACATGCAGGACTGTCTCTTTGCACCACAGATCCGATGGCCAGAGCTGCTCCGAGTTCAGAAACAGGATGTCCATCATGGATGGCAAGACGTGACAGTAACAACTGTCTTTACAATGCACAGCACGACAGCTCCGTCCTCTTGCTGGGCTGCCCCACGCAGGACCCTTCCCGGCTGATGCAGGGGCGACAAGCAGGGCCAAAAGTGTTCATGCCAAACCCTGGGGCAGCACGGCTGGCAGCTGCCTGGCATGGCATCCAGGCTGAGCCACAGCTGTACTGTGCCATAGGGCCACCCTCCGGATGCCCTGCCAGCACCGCCTGAACTGCGGCTGAGTACCACACGCAGGACGCCACAGCCCCGGCAGCCTACTGCACCACGGTATGCAGCACCGTAGCCATCGCTGCACTGCTCGATCAAGGGGATGCCGTGGCCAGCACGGCACCGGTATGGCAATGCAGCCACAGGACACCGCTGCGGAATGGAGACCATGCTGCTGACACCACTGTGCACTGCCATCTGCCTGCCCGGGCTGGCTCCAGTGAACTGGATTCAACCGTATGCAATGGGGTATTACTTCACCGTGTTCATACGGGTGTCTGCCTTGTTTGACTACGAACCTAGGCCAACCCGACTTCAGACCTACAGGTGAAATGGCCAAAGGCTGAGAGCTATATTGAAAGGGCTGCTGCTGCTGTGCCATTTCGTTTTCTCTTCCTACCTGTGTGGCAAAAGAAACATTATTTCTGCATTTCAGTACAGTGCTGTTGGGCTCCTTTTCCTCCTGATTTAAGTGAAATACAAGTACTTTACAGGGCAAGGCAGATCCCCATCAGACATGATAATGAAAATGCTCCCACTCATGTCCTTGATGTGTGTCTAAATGATACCTTAAAGAATAAGATCATTAATAGCATGGTAGGGGGCAAAGTGGCGAGGCTGTTTTCTTCCAACGGAAGAGTGCCCTTGTGACAGGTTGTCTCCCAAACAAAATCTATGATCTTAAAAATGCTACTGAAACAGCATCCTCGGCATGAATCCCAGCACTAGCATACAGCAAAAGGCACCACGATAGTTTTATTTTCTATTTTTAAGTAGTCAAAAATTGGCCCACTTTTTTTTTTAACTTTATTGTTTGTTTTCTTTTCTTTTTTTTTTTTTTTACTTTCTTTTTCTTGGAAGCTGTAAATCAAGACATTACATATAAATAGAGTTTCCCTATAAAAAAGTCATTGCTGTTAGCTATTATAAGACAACTTTGCTAAAATGAAAATAAAACATTTTATTTGTTATATTTTTTCCCTCTTTTATATAAAATAAAAATATTTATTTTTGTTTTGTTTCGTCTCGCCTCCCTCCTCGGCCTCCTCCATGCAGGTTACGTCTGTGGGTGCGCCAGTCTGGGAGGCGCCTAGAGGGGATCCGGGTCCGGATTGGGCGTCGTGTGTGCCAGGCTGGTGCGCCCGCTCTCCCCATGAGCGCTGTGTCTGCTGCAGGGGGAGTGCGTCCGGCTG
>NW_010249900.1:6428-9338 GCF_000690775.1 Eurypyga helias
CGGGGGCGACTCTGTGTGTGCCGCCTCATTGTTCTGAGTGCTTAGGAAGGGCGTGCTCTCGGCCACCAGCTCCTCGTCAGACTCGCTGTAAGAGGCGCTGCTCAAGGAGAAGGAGTCCCGGACGGCTCTGGCTCTGTGAGGGACGTGCCCATTCAGTTTGGATTTTTTCCACCGCCTGTTGCTGCTGGCTGTTTTCTTTGGCTGCTCTAGCGCTGTGACGTACTCCTGCGTCGTCTCATACTCGTCGTCCTCCGTGATGCGGAAGGGGCTGGAGGGCAGACTTCCCATGCTGTCGTTTAGGTAGGTCTTCCTTTGGTAGTAGCTGTCGTACCTCTGCGTGTCCTGGAAAGGGAGCTGGTACCGCCGCAGGAGGGGCTGCTGTTCCTCCACGCGGAAGCTGATGGGGGCCGCCGGCGGCAGGGAGACGGCGTGCGCTGAGTTGGGGGAGGTGATCTCAAAGGTGGGCACCTGCGTGGCCATTGAGTAGTGGAAGTCAACAGGAGACAGGCGTGCTGGTGTCGTCAGGGCTGACACGTACCTGAAAGAAGCAACACCTCCGTTTGGACACTGACCCACCCCAAAAGGCTCCAGCTGTGCCAGCGCTCTGCCGAACACCTGGTCCAAGGACCCATGAGGCCTCCAGTGCACCTGGTCCGGGAGCTTGGCATCTCCCGGGGAACCAAGCAGAGGGACCTGGCACCCCTGTGCTGAAGGAGGATGAGCTGCTGGCTTCAGTGGGTGCTTGGGCACAGTGCATCCGAGGACTGCCTCTCTCCCAAGGGACTCAGTGTGCAATTCCCACTGCACCACTGCAAACCTTGCAGCATCTCCCAGCAGGCAGAGTCAAGACTTCCCTGCCTCTCGTCTGGCTGCCAGCTGCCTTCTGTTCCCTCTGGAGCTGCCAAGCTCATCTCTGAGGAAGATTCCTGAAATGCCCTCCCCCTACTCAGGCCACAGATGGGAAAGCCTGGGGCGTTACTTCCTCTAACTTAACAAAACTCTGTGTCTCAAAAAGGTATATCTACTGCTTTCATCTACTCTAGTGACAACATCAGTGTGGCAACTCAGGCCTGGTTTAGCCCCTCTCCAGACAGCCCTTCCTTCAGCATCACCTCTTTCTTAAGAGCAGATTTAATTTTCCCTCAATAGTGCCAATTAGTGTCCCCACCCACGTCAGGCTGCCCAGGCTCCCTGGCTCGTCTGGTGCATTTTTACCTATGTGTCTTGCAAAGTATGAGATGTCTGTATGAGCTGGGTCAGCCTGCCTGAATGGAGCAGGGACAAGAATGAGAGAGTGATGTTGACTTTTTCCTCCCCAGACAAGTCCCACTGCCCTAAAGTAGCTGCCCAAAAGTGGCCATGTGGCCACCCAGGGTCATCCATGGCTACCCACGAAGGGCTGGAGCAAAGGTGGAGAGGTGCTTCTGCACCATGAGGAACCAGACCTGGGAGGAGGATGAGTGTTACTGCCTCCCATTGGCTGATGGAGTCTCAGCTCCGCAGTTGTGTTCCCTGTAAGGCTGGGTCACAGAGAGCCCTGTCCCAAGGTTGTGCCCACCTACAGCACCCCTGCTCACCAGGCCACCCAGACTACACTAAAGACATACATCTTTTTCCCATACACCTGAGGGCTAGACCCTGCTTGTGCTGCCAGCCCACCAAGCTGCCCAGGGTGTGCTCCCAGCCAGTTTATCTTCATCAATTGCTGACTGCAGCCTGGTATTTCCAGCTCCTCTCATCCCTGTGCTCCAAATCAGGTGAGCAGGATGCTTTCTGCTGCCCCTACTAGAGTGGCCTCCTGGAGTAGTGGCTTCCTCTGGTAGGACACAGCTGAAGTTTTTCCAGTGCTACCACAGGACTGCTGCTCTAGGGCTGGGGAGAGGCAAACATTATTGTGTCTGGCACAGACAGTACGGCTCGGCTCTGATGTGCCTAGGTGACACCAAGCAGTGGGGTCTGACCTTTCGCTGTGTGGTGAGTCCCGCAGAGAATCCACTGAGTCACGATACTGTGTCATGGGCCTCCGTGAGTCCTCAATGCAGAAGGCGGCTCCGCGGCGAGCCCGCGCCTCAACACACGCAGGGCTGTTGCATTTACTGGTTCCCACCGAGGACAGCATTATCCCAGACTGGGAATCTGAAGTCAAGCTCTCAGTCCGCTCCAAGCTCCAGGTGTGACTTTCATGTCTGTGGACCAAACCCCATAAAGACAGTGAGCAAGGAATCCCCAGTGAGCTGCATGCAGGCTCAGCTCATACTGCTCTGCACTGGCATCCCCTTTCTCTCTCTCTCACTGGAATACGTCTGGCCAGGGATGTCCAACTTCCCAACCCTGCCTCTGATTTGCCCTTCTTTGCTGCTTCCTGGAGGTACAGTTCAAGGATAAAGAAAGGCAAACCAGTGCATACTGGGCATTTATCACACCACCTCCCGACAGCCAGGGACAGGACTGGACAGCCAGTGAAGGGAGGCTTGGGAAATTCTGCTTTGTGCTTGCAAAGCATTCTGGGCCTGCTGTGCCAAGGCAAGTCCACAAAGGATCTTCAAATGTGCCGCCTTCATTGCCAAGTGACAGCCCCTTCAGAAATGCTACCAGAAAGCAGCCAGAAAAAAAAACCAAACTCAAAATAACTTCAGTAGCAGCAGACAAAAGCATACCAAAGGTAGATCTAGATGTTAAGTTTCCACAAGTTTATAAAAGATTTTGTCAGGAAAACACTTTCAAGGTCTTAGACAACAGCAATGTCATGTAGGCTAGACCTTGCTGAGCACTTGGAGCTCCATCTGCCCTAGTCGGTGCAAAGAAGACAACCTGCAAGGACTTACCAGGGATGCGTGGGGCCATGCACACACCAGGGGCCCACCCACGCCATGGCCACCAGGCTGAGCCCTCTCCATGGCAGAAATACCA
>NW_010249901.1:0-278 GCF_000690775.1 Eurypyga helias
GACAAAGGGGGCAAAGGAATTTGGCATCCCATTCCCACCAAGCCGGAGAAGGTTTTTGGGAACCTAACCGCGGCCACGTTACGCAAGCGCCGTGAAACCAGTCCCGGCAAAGCTGGCATTGCAGCATGCCGGGGCTCGCCGGTTGCCCGCAGACGCAGGATGGGGGTCCGGGACCCGGGAGAGGCGGAGCGGCTTTTTGGGAATTGGCGTGACGTAACCGGAGCATTCCCTCTTTTTCTTTCTGTTCCCCTTCTTTAAACGCCACGATCTGAGAGGGT
>NW_010249902.1:0-10534 GCF_000690775.1 Eurypyga helias
CCTGACACCCCCTCCCCCTTTTTTTTAATCTTTTTAGTATAAGTTAGAAAATTAACAGTGTCAAGGTTCAGTTACCCCCCCTTTCAATATCAGGTTCTGAAAATCACAAGTACCTGGGTAAAAAAAAAAAAAATTACTTATTTTAGTGTAACAAGTACCAGAGGAAATCAGGGCTGGAAACATAGCCCATGGGAAGTCTCATCTTCCCTATTTCCTTCTTTCCTTCTCATTTACCATCCCTTTAGTCTGAAATCAAAATCAAGGTGGTGCTATTCCAGATGCAATGCTTGAACATTCCCTGATCATTTCATATTATTCTCTTGTCATCATTCTGAAATTCATGTGGCTCACCGACAGTCAAAATCACTCCAAAAGGATATTTTTCCATCAGATAGATGAGCAAAATCACACAGGCCAAAGGACGTCCCTGTATCTTCAGTGAGCCAAAGTCAGTTTTTCAGGAGGTAACTTTGTGTGAAGAACTAGGTTTTTAATAACTCTGCAGGTGCCAGGTACTGTATGTAAAAATTCCTACTGGATATCTTCTCTCTTTTTTTTCTTTTTTACCTCCTATCATGATTTATTCAAGCACTGGAATCTGGAACCCCAAATTCTCCTCCCAAAAACCTGGAGCATGTTCATGAACTGGTCTGTGCTTTAACTTTGTCTTTATGCAAACTGGGAATACATGGTATTAATTTTGCCCATGAAGCTATTATGAATTGGCACATTAAGCTTTGAAAATTACTTGAAAATTACAGAATAAAAGGCATACTAATGTTGTTTTAATATTACAAACACTGATATAACCCCTCACGTTTTAAGACTACTTGGCCTATGTACACAATTGTCTACATAAAAAAAACCCCAACCTGCTTCTTTCCCCTTTACACAATTACTCTCTCCATCCCTGCATGCATACTCTACATTGGTTGGTACATACTCAAATGGGCCAAATTTTACTCTATTATAGAAAAATGAAGTTGCCTCAGGGATTAATTTTCCCCAAGTGTTTTCTGATGTCAGATTATAAACTACTCAAGAGCATGATTAATTGCAAACCCTCAGAGATTGTCTTAGGAGGAAATATTGTGCTTTGTCTAAGATTGGCAGTTCCTGGTTTGGCCTCACAAAAAATGCACACTGAATAATAAAATGTCCTTTATTCTCATGCGAATCCTCTAAAGGTCAGTTTAAGCAGGCTGACACAGCTATAACTACGAGAATTTCTCAAACTAATGGCTCATTTTCTTTGGAGAAGGGTGTTTAGTCAATAGATGAGACAGTAGTAAGAGCTCCGTACAACAGCATGTAATTGATGGTCACAAAGCACTTTCAAAATTGAAGCTTTCACAGGCTGTTCCATCTGCCCTGGAGAACTGAGACTTTATGTTGATTTCTCATTGCTTCCATCCTTGTCGACTGTAATTTTACCTTCTCAGTCCAGTTATTTACTTAGGTTTACACAACTGCAAGCAATTCATATATTAGTTCTCAGGCTGATTCATGGTAACCGCTCAGATGCCCAAAACCTCAGCTGTTTTTGGCTGAGTGAGGGAGTTTAAACCACTTCTGCAGTGGTCAGCACAAATTAGAATCTAAATAGGTGGTTTAAGCTAACCTTTTGACTGCCAGGTTGAGCTGAAATGCAGAACAGTGGTCACTTCCCACAACGTAAGCAGTAATTTCTTAATACTTATTAACATAATTGCTGTGATCATCTTTACTTTCATCATAGTGCCTGGAAGTAGATGAATGAAACCAGGGTATGGTTGTATTAAATATTCTTCTGAATGCCACAACCTTATTTAGCATCTGGTATTTTTGATTTGCTGGTGGTTTTTGGGTTTTCTTTTTTTTTTAACAAAAGTGATATTTTTTTCCCCAGACATATCAGAACTAGCAAAAAAAGCATAGTCTTGCTTACATTTATAGACTGCTTTAAGCTATACCAGAAAGCAGAGTTTCACTAGTAGCTCTTACACCAGGAAATTTTTCCAGTGTTAGGACCCGCAAACTTTTACTAGGTTATACCAGACCAACACAAATCATGATTTTGCTTCCAGTAAGTTATTTTATAATCACAATGAAATACAGTCATTATCTTAAAGAGGAAGGGGAATCAGAAAATTTACATTTTTGTAATTCCTTATGTAGTGTCTTTTTCAGAGAAAAACTTCAACTTACTTTCTCTCACCTTGATGCTATGCTGAAGGTTTGTTTTTGACATACGTTGACATTCTGCTTTATAAAAAGATTCTCAGCTGGGCTATACATCATGGAAGTGGGGCCATGCATTGCTATTAGAGAAAGATTTGGTTTCCCAGAATGTTCTCAGATTTTACTCACTGAAAACCATTAGTGTGAACCTACCTAAAACCGAAGTTGTCTATGTTTCTTTCTGTAGAAATAATTAATGAAGAGGAAATGTGCATGTTCTTCTATCCCATATGGACTTTTTTACTATTTCAATTCCCTCTGCTTTTACACATATAGCCTAAGTCCTAAAATGTACAAAGTTTGCAAATGAAAGGTAAACATCGACATATTCAAAGCAATTAATTTAACAGCGGCAAGTAAATGGAAAAAATACAAACAATACTTTATTTTTTTTTTAATGGTAAGAGAACACTTTTTTTTTTGAGAAATTTTAATTTTACTTTTTTTTAACCCCACAGTTAGGATTTCAAACATACAATCCATAATAACATGATACACATTTTAATGATTCTGATAAAAAGGGGTTTGGAAGAGAATACAAAAGAAAATTATAATTAAATCAAAACTTGATGTTATCAAAAAGTTTTGATGTTATCCAAACTTTCTGTGTTAAACCCCCTCTGGTCTGCACATCTAAATGTGTTTCTCATGGCTTAATATTTTGAGATGTTTCCTTTAGTTTTCATATTTTTTTTTTTTTATTTTTTTTTTTTGTGAGATGATAGACAATTAGATATACTTGGTTTACGATTCCTGGCACCAGGACCACATCCTGCAGGGCTGTCAGACCCCTGCAGCCCATGGAAATCACCAGCAGTAAATCCTCTCCTGGACTGGACCTTATGGTTTTCTGGTCTAACTTCTGCAGGACACCAATTTTGGATACAGTTCATTGTAACTTCTGATGATTCTCAGCATGGCAAGATTGATCTCTCACGTAAGAGAACTCAGTTACTGTCTCTGTATCTCTTTTATTTAATAAGTGTCAGCTCGATGGTCTCCCACAAGGGTCAGCTGAACAAGAGAACAAGAAGTGACCAGAGGTCCATCGGCCTCCGACAGTGACCAGAGGAGAGGCTGCTCAAGAACAGCATGCAATCCCAACTGCTTTCCCTGGCTCTTCATGCTTCCTACCAAGTGTTGCAGCTGGAATAGCAGCAGTATGTACATCTTTAGCATGCTCTTTTCATGAATTTGTCCCAATCCCTTTGTGAACCTGCTGATGCTGTCTCTTCAGCATCCTGTGGCAGTAAATTTTACAAATTCACTACCTGCTGTGTGTAGAAATACTTTCTTTGGACTGTTTTAAACAGATGGGTTTTTAAACTAGTTTCAGCAAATGCCTCTTGCATGGCAGGATTTGGTAAACAACTGTTCTGCATTCACCCTACCCACTGTCTTTGAGTGTTTGTAAAACCCAGTCATGGTCCTGCTACCCAGCCTGACAAGCCCTTGCACTAGAAAGTCAAGACAGATGATCCTTCCCCCTCCCCCCTTTCTGGCACTTCTGAGATCACATCTGTGCCCAGGTTTGTGTCTGCAGTGGAGGAAAGATATTGATGAGCTGGAGGGAGTTCAGGAGATGTCCCCAGGATGGTTGGACAGAAGTGCTTGCCCTGTAAGGAGAGTCTGCGATAGATGGGCTTAGACAGCCTGGAGTAGAGTTGGCTTTGGGGGGACCTAACTGCTTTCTGTGGTAGGTGATGACAGGCAACAAACACAATTGCAACACAGGAAACATGACTAAATATAAAGAAAACATTTTTAATACTGAGGGATGTCAGAAACTGGAATGAGGCCCAGAGAGGCTGTGGACTCTCCACCTTCAGAGGTGGTCAAGACTCTGCTGGATACAGACTTGCAAAACCCAATGGAGCTTTGAAACTGCTCCAGCTTTGAGCGGGCTTTGGCCGTATGATCTCTGGAGATCCCTTCCAGACTCCAAACTATCATCTGTCAAGAGGTCATCTGCCCTCAACTTAAGAAGGATATCAATTGGCTGGAGTAAGTCCAGAGGAGGCCACGAAGATGATCAGAGGGCTGGAGCACCTCTGCTATGATGAAAGGCTGAGAGAAGTGGGTTTGTTCAGCCTGGAGAAGGCTCTGGGGAAACCTTATGGAAGCCTTCCAGTACTTGAAGGGGGCCTACAAAAAAGCTGTAGGAGGAATTTTGACAGGGTCCTGTAGTGATAGGACAAGGGGTAATGGGTTTAAACTAAAAGCGGGGAGATTTAGATTGGATATCAGGAAAAAATTCTTCCCGGAGAGGGTGGTGAAGCACTGGAACAGGTTGCCCAGAGAAGCTGTGGATGCCCCATCCCTGGAAGTGTTCAAGGCCAGGCTGGATGAGGCTTTGAGCAACCTGATCTAGCAGAGGGTGTCCCTGCCCATGGCAGGGGGGTTGGAGATAGATGCTCTTTAAAGTCCCTTCCAACCCAAACCATTCTATGATTCTTTAATTTTTTTCTTGGACATTTGAGTGCCACAAGGATTTTTTGAGACATTGTGGAGGATATCTTGGAGGAGTGAATCAGGAAGGTCTGCTGAAACTGGAGACACCTAGTCCAAACCCCGCCAGATTCAGCATAACATACACTTGTTTCATTCTTAGTCACTGCCATCTTTGACACTTTTTAAGAGCTACATTGAAGGATGGAAGTCCAGTCTGGATGTGCCTGCAGACATAATTAGCATCCTTACATCTTCAGAAGAAAGCACAAGAGCATGATCTTGTTCTAGATGAAGGCTGGAGTAGTTTTATCATTGGATCAGGATTCATTCCATCATGATGTTTTGCCTTGATCTGGATAATAAAGGACTTAATGAGGAAGGTGTTCAAGAAGAAGTCTTTCTAATCATTTCACCTCTGGTAACCAAGGGCTGCTGCTTTTGTGAAACACAGTTAGGTCCTTTAGTATCTTTTTCTTGCAGGAAGAGCGAAGAAGTCACCAGTACAGGAACAGTGCCTCAGTTCCTCCCCAGTCAGGGTGATTTTCTCTCCACCTTTTCTTTTACTGCTTTACTGGTGACTTCCCTCCACACAGTCACTACATTTGGTTTCCAGTAGCCTTGGCACTAACCCTGTTGCACTTTAATCTGGCTGTCTGTAGCCCCAGCTGCTATGCTAATGTTTTCTGATTTGTATTCAGATTGTGTCTGGCAAGTCCCCAAAGATGTGTTTTTCGAATGAATGTACAGAAGGGATAAGTCATCCTTTCTCCTGTGCTCTGCTGGGAAGCTTTTTTTTTTTTTTTCCATTTGTGTTTGCCTGTAAGCCTCATGCAATGTCCCTTAAAGTCTGAGGCTTCAGAGCAGAAATTCCCACATTGCTATTTAGACTGAGGCATCACCAGGAGGCCCCGGCAGAGATCAGAAATCCGCTGTGCTGGGAATGTGCGGGCATCTGTTGGCTGCACAGAGATCCCCAGAGCAACATCACTCCTGCTCATGTTGAATGAGCACTGTTGCACCTGGGCTAGAAGTTACGATGGGAATTGGTGAGCTGGGGGGCAGGTTTCAGCTGAGTAGGAGCAACGGTCTTGGCATATCAGCTAGGATTGCTACACAGCATGTACACTGCAGTGTGTGGATGCACCCAGACAACCAGCTGTGGGCTTGAGGGTCTCTGCAGTGTGCTCCGCTGGGCAATGTGGATGTGCTTACTGTCCCTGCCTGACAGGCAGAGGCTGCAGGAAAACTTATTATAATACTTCTGTATTATTTCCATGGTGGTTTTTACAAGAGGAAAACAAAAGATATATTTGGCAAGGCTTCTGTTTGTGGCTTTGTTTAGAGCTATGGGAAATAAAACATCCAGGGAGATTGAAGGCCAGATACTGCATCCATTTACAACACTGCCAGATCACTGTCTTGACTTCAGACATGAGGAACTTGAAGGAATTTTGGACATGACTGAATCTCCGTTGTCATGGGACACTCAGAGCAGTGTTGTTTTCATACAGTACCCTTTTGTTCTGATCATCAAGGAGTTTAGGCAAAAACTGCCATCAAGCCTTAAGGTATTTGTCTATTTAAATAAATATACACCATGGAAGTGATCAGTTTGAAAAGATAGCTCGATAAGCAATGGCTTATGCTGAAAACAAACACAGAGAAAATCACGGTTGTGTAATCTTTGCTACAGAAAGGACTAAGCAACTAACCATTTCATAGTAAACACTTTTGCCAAGCTTGCTGATATGCAGCCGTGTAGAAGATGCTAAAATATCTCACAGCCTGATTAGCCTAAGGCTTGTGTTGGGAAGACTTTCTGTGCTTTCAAGGTGAAGAGATGAAACAACACACCAAAAACTAAACCCCTTCTCCAACAGTTTTGCATTTCTCTGTCTCTCCAGTGAGAGCTTCTGGCAGAATACTTTTTCCTGAAGGGAAAAGAATAAATCACTGAAGTAGGTTAAGGATAGAAAGAACAGCACAGTGTTCAAGATGAATTTGTATCCAGAGGAAGTGAGAAAATTTTCAGGCACAAGGCTTGTTTGCTTGCCTGAACTGGTTTCACTGAGAATTACCTGCTGAAGACGTTTTTGTTTACTGTACCTAACTGATAATCAGCCAACATAACATCTCTTCCAGGCTGATGTCTGAAGTGTCACATTAGTTTGTTGAGTTTCTTTGACCTTAATTTTAATTAAATGTAATTGTTTTGGCTGATGCTTAAATATAGCTGGTATGTTCCAATAAATCAATTTTAGATATTTCATTAATGGTGAGTACTGAAAATCAAATCGAGCTCAGGATGAAAATGTATCTTGACTCTTAGCTTGTGCTTACTTAGCCAGAAGGAGTTACAGGGTAGGAAAATATTGTAATACATATTTTATTTTTGAGTGACTGACTACAGATCCATAGAAATCATGACAAAGATGTATGGAAATAATATTGTAGATTGAACCCTCCAGTGAGGGTAACTAAATGTGCAACCTTTTGGCTGTAACTAAACGTTCTTCAAAGTGGGACTCTAGCAATCCATTGCAATGGTGCACTCCTCAAGCGCTGGTGTTTGGGGTCGTTCCAGGAATCAGTCTTGAATAAAAATTAATATGGAAGTGCCTTTAATAGTATAGAGAAAAGGTGACTCAGAACTGTTGTTTCTTCTTGGTACTTCTTAATGCACTACACTGGGGCACTCATTAAAAAGTTTACCATTCAAAGTCTTTCTGCATTCAATGTGACCTGGTAGAGCATGTTCTCATTTAGTGCCAGTGAAAGCAGAGTTCAGCATTGGCCTTAGCACTCTCATCAAGATGGATGGACCTACAAGGACAGGCTGTGCTGGTTTTGGTTAGGGTACAGGTAATTTTCCTGATAGTAGCTAGTATGGGGCTATGTTTTGGATTTGTGCTGGAAACTGTTGATAGCACATGGACATATTTGTTATTGCTGAGCAGTGCTTACACACAGGAGTCAGGGTTTTTTTCTGCCTCTCACACCACCCCACCGGTGGGTAGGCTGGGGGTACAAAAGAAGCTACAAAGGGACACAGCTGGGACAGCTGAACTCAACTGACCGAAGGCATATTCCATACATAATGATGTCAAACTCAGCATATAAAACGAGAGGAAAAAGGAGGAAGGGAGGGACATTAAGAGTGATGACATTTGTCTTCCCAGGATAACTGTTACACATGAAGGAGCCCTCCTTTCCTGGAGACAGCTGAACACCTGCCTGCTGATGAGAAGGGGTGAATGAATTCCTTGTTGTGCTTTGCTTGTGTGCACAGCTTTTGCTTTACCTGTTAAACTGTCTTTATCTCAACCCATGAGTTTTCCCTCTTCTACATTTTATCTCTCTCCCTCATCACACTGGGCTGTGTGGTGCTTAGCTGCTGGCGGGGGTTAACCCACAACACAGAGCTTCGAGGGGGACCTGGTCTTAATTCTGCTGCCTCCTCATGCTTTCATGGCATGAATCTGTGCTTCTAAACTACCAGTTCAATGACGTCCTTCAAGAGTTCAAGTGAGAAGATCACGGGAGGGGTAGGTCCTCTGATTTGTTTGCAAGTTCACTCAGCCTCAACTACATATCTTCCTTTGATGCCTATGATTAAACCTCCTTAGTGGTCTTCCTGTGCTCACTGTTGTCCCATCTCCAGTCCTACTTCCTTGCTTCTGAATTCCTCTGTTTTCACCCATCTTTCTTGATGCTTCCAACACACTCCACTCCAGCTTTGACCACCTGGTCCTCAGTTGCCCATCCCATAGTTTTTATGCATGCTGCCCACATTAATTTCTAACTAAAATCAACATATCCCTTTCCTCCTTTGGGATTCAATTATGCAAAGGCTGGCTACTGAAAAAGACACTCAAAAATAAAACAACCATAACTTTTTATGTGATTGCAAAACACATGGATAAGGACCAATACAGTTCCAAAACCATGTAGAAACAGAGAATTCAGTCATTGCTTAAAATCAAACTCTGTTTTTAAGTATATCAGTGGGATCTGAAGAACCGATTAAGGGTGTGAATTAAATGTTATTTGCAAACTTCTGCTTGTTTAAACTTGGTGCCAAATATACTTTGTCTTCTGGACAGAGTGATTTCAGCTGATTTCAAGGGGATTGTTCAGTGGACAGGATCTGTCCTTTCTAAGACTACTGTCTGAAAAGGACAAAGTGTTACTGCTGTGATAGAGATATTAACCTTCTGTGTAGTCATTTTAAGACTAAAAGTTCTTTCGGGAAATGAATAATTTTCTATGAATTTCTGCAACGTGTGGCATAATGGGCTTAAAATTTTTGGTTAATAGATGTTACTGAATAAAATACATTTTAAATAATAATAAATTTTATAATAGACATTTGTAAGCATCTGTAGGCAGCAGTAGATTACTATTTAAGGAATAAGCTCCTACTCAGTATAAAGCAAGGTGGCAGAATCAGGTTATGTTCTAGTCATTGGCTAGAGTGATTGTGTTGTGCTATGTGAACTGAATTTAATTTAATGTCCAGAAGAGAGATACTTCCTCTCTTAGTAAAAGTGTTTTGGAAAACTTTAGGCTAATAAGGGAAAAGCTAAATACATTATGTCAGGAATAAACTCCATCAACCCAGTAACCAAGGTGATATTAATAACATAAGCTAAAGGAACTGTACATAAGGTGGTTTTGTAAAACCCACTATACTCCTTTCTTTATACAAAACAGAGGTTTATTTGGTTACAGCGTAGCTGAATTGAGCCAATAAAAGGTATAATTGATTACAACCCCTATATAGCACTAATAGCAGCCATTTTTAATTGTATTGGCAGCCAAAATTGCATTTCCTCTCTGTCTCAGGTCACTTACCATACAAATGAGCATTTGTTAATGGAACCAGATCATTAGTAGCTTCTTTACTGATTTCCATGTCACTGCTTGAGTGCACATTTAAATGTACACGAAATATTCAGGCTTGGCTTCCTCTGCCACCTAAATATGAAGTTCTCTGCATTTTGACAAATTGCTCATTTTTCAGGTTGCAGAAGAACTGAAAAAAAAGTGCTGACCACTAACTAGGTTAGTCTAATTATTCTGACAGAAAAATTTGGGTCATCATTATAGAAAGGAAACTGAGGAAAAAAAGGACAGCTCAAAAAAGTACAACTGGGATGTTCTTATTTTTTAGGAAGGGACTATGTTTGATGCAGACCTATGTATATATATGTATATATTTATTTTTCCCACATAGAACCATACCATGAGGAGAAATGGTTGCTTTCTGGGCAGATTTCACATTTCATCTCTACCCAAATATACACGTGACACAGCTGTGTAAAACTGAAATTCTACTTGTGTGTGTAGTGAAATATATGAGTAGCAGCTCAAGATGTTCTTACAGGTCCACTGTGTCAGGCGTGCTCCTCACTACAGAGAGTCTTACTTCTACCCTAGCCCTGTGCATCCCATGGGCTTGGCGTCAGTTGCCAATAGGGAACATAGGACAGATGGGTCAAAGGATGTGGATGAAATTTAGGACATTTGAATGTGGAAGAAAGAGATGGTCTCCATGCTCACATGAGCACACTTGAAACAGATTTCCATTTACCAAATGAATTAAAACCTGGTCAGAGGAAAAATAAAACCCTCTTTTTTTGATGAGAATCCACAAAATCCCAGTAGTGTTTTGTTCCTTCTAGACCGTCTGCTAGTCCCTTAGCTTAAAATCTCCAACTGGTCTCCACTACTCCTAAGACATAAGTTGGTTTTAATGGAGCAAATGATCTGTGAGTCTTTAATCCGCAATAAATACACAGAGCATAGACTGGAAAGCAAAAGACGTAAGAAAAAAAAACTGTCATAGTTTAACTCCAGCTAG
>NW_010249903.1:0-7760 GCF_000690775.1 Eurypyga helias
CCGTCCGCCTCGGCTCCTGCGCGAGCCTGACGCAGCACCTGAACTGAGCTGCAGCCAGTGCTACGGAGCGCGGGCTCAGCCCACACGTACCAGGCCCTACGGGCTATTCCGCTGCTGTGGCGTGCGCTCCGTCACCTGCCAGTGCCAGCAGCACCTGCTTTCCGCAGCGAGGACTCGGAGCGGGAGTGGCACATCGTGCTCTTGCCTCCCCCACAGCCGGTGGCCGCACACCCCCCGTTTGGGTGTCACAGAAATCATCAGCCCCTCTGCTAAGGCACGCTGCTCCCTCCACTCCCAAGTCTGCTTTCTCCTCTCCCACCTTTTTTCCATGCCTCCCCCTCCCTCCGAGGCTCTTCAAAGCATCTGGGAGCATTTGGAAGCAATTAGACCTGAAGGGAAACGCTGGCCAGGCTGGGAGACAATGACAAGTGCCAGGAGTGCCGGGTGCCCTTTCGGGCCACTTTGAAGTTCATTCAGACGGGACAAAGCTCCGTTCTGCTCTGGAGAAGAAAAGGGCGGAAGGGAATGAGGCACGACAGACGCGTGGAAAAGGGAGCAGGTGCCTGTGGGCTGACGGAATCGTCCCACCCAAGGGACCAACCACGGCCACTCGGCCTCACATGTGCAGACAGACGCACACGCGGTCCGGGCAACGACTGTCCATGCAGGGAACACGGAAAACGGGTCGTTGCCGACACGGAACCGCAGCGATCCGGCACGAATCACTGCTCCATGGAGGGGACTTCGCAACCCAGCACCGAGGCTCCCGCGGCACGGCAGCTCATCTCCCGCGTTTGGGTGAGTCTGCAGATCAAGATACCTTTTACCGGATGGTTTGTCCCCACTGTAATTACTGATGTTAATTGCACGCAGCGAAACTAAACCAGGGCCGGGGCAGAAACCGACTCCCCGCACCCATGAACAGACAGCCGTGTTTGGGCAGCGGAGCGCATAGCAGGGGCACGGGCCAGGGGGGGCAGGACAAGCCCATCTGAACAGCTCTAAGGGACCCGAGAGCTCCCTCTCCACGTGCCCTCCAGCCCAACCAGCAGCACCAACCCAGCCAGGATGCAGCAGCGAGGAGCCTCGTTCCAGGCAGCGCTTAACTCCAGGTAAAAGGGAGTCAGCTCTACCTTGCTGCTAGAATTCGCCCAGCTGGACTCAAGTCACCCCTGAGGGCAGAGCTGGGAAGCTTTACGTCTAAAAACATGGACAGAAACACAGTCCTTCACAGGAAGAATACAGGAATTATTTCCCCCTTCATTCTACAGTCATATAATTTGCATGCAAGAACCTTAAATCCAACCTCTAACCTTGCTTCTGTCGTCATGGAGACCACAGCAGGCCTTCCCCTCCTCCAAAAGGTGATGCTGGCAGCCGAAACAGCAGTTTTCTACTGATAACTAAGGTTCATACAGATCAGGTCTCTCCAGGGCCACCAACGACTGCTTTTGGGTTTGAAGCTCATCAGGAAGGGGCGCCGCTCGCCGCTCCAGCAGCCCAGACCGTTTCATCTCTTCCCACCTACGAAGCAAACCACGAGCGTTACAACCTCACCGGGTCATCTGCACCGCATCCTTTCTTGAGAACACGGCGCAGCTGCTGGGGGTTCTGCACGCTGCTGTGCCCGGGAGCACTCGGGGAGACGGGCAGCGAACAACTCCCAGGTTTCGAAGCGGGGAACTTGGCTGACATGCTGTTAATGGGTGTGTTAGAGCATGTCATAACCTTCCACCAGCTGTTAACGGGCAACCCACCCAGGGAGCAGGGACGTGGCTTTGCGCTTCATCCACACAGCCTTTACTGGGGAAGGGGAGTTCTACTCTCAGTGGAATGTTTCAAGCATGGAGATGGGAAGCAGTGAAGGCACAGCTTCCCACATGCTCTGCGTCAGCATTCCAGTCCAGACCAGACCGGACCAGCCCCAGCAGGGAAACCCCTCGCAGCCTCCCAGCCATCACTTCCTGCCTTGCGCTGCGCTTGCTGGAGCCCACGGCCTCCCGGCACCTTCCAGAGTCAAGTACCACAAGGCTCATTCAGGAGGCTGACATTTGGCATTATTAGCCAGGGAATTCCATGTAATTCTTCCTAGCTTTATTGCCGTTGAGGGGCTTGATCAATGATGTGGTTTTCTCCCCTGCTCTCCTCCTTGCCGCTGCATCAGAACACAAGCGTTGCCAATGGCTTCATTCAGGAATCCTTCTCGCTCCTTCCTCTGCGCAGACTCTCAGAAAACCACACCAGCGCTTGGCTCTGGGACACAGGGCAGGGCTGCGCTTTTCCGCCCCCAAGAAAAACCTCACACTGGAAACCTGGTTGCCACCTTAACTATGGAAAACCACGGCTGTTGTGCAGCCACGATTAAAACCAGAACGCCCAACTGCAGGAAACCCTTGGGGGAAAGGAAAGTACCACGGCGGACTGTTCCAGCAAGGGAAGTACCAGCAGACTGAGCAGATGGCGTGGGCCCCTGGGCTGCAGAACATCGTGGCGACACCAGCACAGCCAAGAACTCGGCCCACGGCGCGCCGAGCCCCGCAGGGTGACCAACGCTGAGCGCCCAGGGTTGGGCACGGGGCGGCGATGCCCACTGCCTGCATGCAGGGAGGGCTGGTGTTTAACAACCGACTGTGGGCGACACGCCTGGAGCCAAAAGCCTTATGCCGACGGCTTCGAACACCACCACCATCCAACACAGCTGGCTTCCCGGGGAGCTTGGAACGGGAAAAGCCCTCCCCTACTTCAGGATACCTGGCAGCTTCAGCCACTTGGGTACTTTCCCGGGGACCCTCCTCAACACTTGTGGAGCTTCCCGCACACTTGCTGGCTCTGGCTGCTCGTCGGCCTTCCTGCTACTTTCCACTCTGGGTTCCGGCAGGGATGGAACTGCTGGTCCTGAAGATGATGAAGCAGGAGGAACTAGTGATTCGGACAAACATCTGAGGAAGAAGCAAACAAGTAGAATTAAGGTTCATTCGTTCACAAGAGCCCCTTGTAGCACTACCACCTTTACACTTTTCATCAGGCTGAAAAGGCACCTCTTCCTAACAAAAGCCCCGGATTGAGTCAGTGAAATCCTACTGGGCAAAGCTGGACTCGCCACACTAAGTCAAGTACGACCGTTTCGGGAGCAGCAGCCCTTGCGAGCACATTTCTCTGCGGTGGAACGGGCTCGTTTCATGCCCCCATCCCTGCAACACTGGCCCGTCTGCAACTCTACTCAGCCCCAGCGTACCTGGCTACGAGTAAATCAGCTACAGACGGGGAAACTGCGGAGCGCAGCAGGTCCGATTCCAGGTAACAATCTGTTTGAAAATGAAACCAAACACTTTTTGGCAAGAGAGAGACACCCGTCACGGCAGCATCGCGTCGCTCTTGGCTCAGCCAACACCTGCTCTACAACAGCGAACCCCACCCCCCTCCCCACCCAACCCCCGTCACTGACTACGACGGCTCCTTTCGCCACTGAAGGTGCCCTGTCTCGTCCCTAACCCCCAGATCCCCCCGGTCCCTCTCCGTGCTCACTGCACCTCGGGAACTTCCCTGTGAAGCCAGCCCACGCTTCAATGCCTGGGAGAACACCAGGAGTGTGGAAGAACCAGACTTGCTCTCCCATCTCCGCCCACTACAGCGGGAGGTGGATGAAGCGTTTCACAGCCCCGTGTCTCGTTAACATTCTGGACAAGTAATTTCCTTCTGCAGAGTCGCTCTTTAATCGCTCTTGTCCCCACAGGGGACGGCGCCTACTCCACACCCCAGGGAATCTCCCAGGAGAGGCACTGTGTGCGCACTCGTGCTCCAGCTGACGGAGCTAGCCGGCCCCCAGCTCTTCAGCCCTTCGGCACGGGAATATTCACCAGTCAAACCTGGCAAACGCGTTCTCTTCCGTGGGAAGCCTAGCACCAGGATGTTGTTCTGTGCATTCAGCGGAAGAGAGGGAATTCACTCACCCCTGTGCTCCTCTGATCCAAAGTGAACAACAGCGGTTGGGAAGAGTCTGGCCTGCAGCAAAAGGGGGAGAGGAGAACACCGACTGCAGAGGCTCTCAGAGGCGACGGTGAACAGCAGAGAGAGGTCAGACCCTGGCAAATTCAGGGTTGGGCTGAGGGCACCGAACCACCCACAATCCAGAAAGGCCAAACCCACGCAGAACACAGGGCACTCGGCCAGGCGCGAGGCCCACGTCTGCGACCTGTTCGCTCCACAGGGCTGACAAGGCCTGAAGCACCGGTGCTCCCTGTGCCAGCGACCTGACCTCCCCCAGCCCGGACCTCAGGCCGCTGTACCGCACCCACATGCTCCTCTGCTCCGCAGGTAACGCGCACAGGATTCAGAGTTTTCCAAGACCCGAGTGGCTGACAGAAGGCGGCAAATCCAGCTATGCCCCAGAAATGATTCCACTACCTTCACAGCCCGTCTCTACTTGGAATTTGCCCGGTTCCAACAGCTTTCCAGGACGCAGTCTACCCTCTTCTACACCCAGCCTGAATGCTGACACCCAGCTTGTCAGAGAGTTGCCACATTCAAGCATCGTTCTCACCCACGTCGCTCATGAGGTGACCTAGGTAACCGCAGGACCGCCTGTTTCAGTCTGACCGTCTTGATTTCATCTGCAGATGTCATTACTGACCGTCTGTATTCACATATCTCCCTCCCAACCGGGCAGAAATAACGCAGGGAACTGACCCCAGCAAACCCCCCTGAGCCACCTGTGGTTCCAACGACTCCTCCGGACTAGCACTGGAGATGTCGGTCTGGCACATCACAGCCCATTCAGTGTCTGCTTTCATTACGCTGCGGGGCACATTAAGAAGGTGACCTTAGAGATCACGAAACCCCAAATCAGGCGGAAGTTGTACAATGTACGCTCAGCCCGCGATGGCCAAGTACTGCCCCCACACAGCAACCCCCCCCGAGGAGGGGCAGTGCTGCCCACGGCACTGGGCAGGTGGGAGACACTGCCTGTCCCACTGGGAACGGCCCTGGAAAGGTGCGCGCTGCGTCACCCCAAACCTCATCTTTTCCCTGCCTCCTCGGTGCTGCACAGACACACGCACACCCACGTCAGCCCAGGAGTGCAACGAAGGCAGAACCAGCTTTGGCTGCTCCACTGTTACCCGGCGCTCCGCGGAGAGGAGACTGTGTGCGGGGGGAGAGGGGACGGGAGCGAGGACAGGAGAGAGGATGGGAGACGACGGGGTCAATCCCAGCCAGCGGGCCTAGTCCCCGATTTCCCTGGCTCCCAACTGAACCTCCCTGTGCGGCAGAGGGGTAAACCCCTGAACTTGGTGCTACACCCCGACACCGCTGCAAGCGCAGGCCTATGTTCTCAGCAGGGTTTGAGGGTGACATGGAGCGATGAGCACAGCACGGTGTAACCACCTCGCCAGTAAGGGTTCAGAAGAGAAGTATCACACTTCTTACCAGAAAGAACACCTCGGCACACTACATAAACCAGCCGAAACCACCTCTCTGAGCTTCCAGAAGGCCTTATACCAAGGGACCAGAAACCCGACCAGCACAGCATGAAGGGGGCGAGCACCGGCAGAGCCAGCAGCTGCTGACAGAAGGGAGGACTGTGACTGCCCCCCTTCGCAGCGCTGATGGAATTGTGCGGGGCCGGCCGCCTGCCCCCGAGCTTTCCCAAACTTCTGCCAGCAGGCAGGACCCTGGCACGACAGTGCTCGGCCCTGATGCAGCACAGCAGTTACCAGGACTCAAAGCAGCCCCAATCCTCACGGAGGAGCCCGCGGATTGCTACCCGATGCAGAGACTAACAAACCCGAATTAACCGGAGGCAACATGAGGCAGCTCCACCCACCCTCCTGACACACATTTGGGATGAGCACGTGGCGTCACGAGTTCTGGACACCAACCCAGAGGCGGTGGGAGACTGGCACAGTCCGGCCTACAGCGTGTCAGGCTGAAGCGGGACACCCATCAGTCTACTCCGCTCCTCCTGGAGCAGCCGGGCATCTTCACATCCTGCAGCTGACCTCGTCGCAGAAATCACCATTTAGTAGGTCTTTGAACATCTCACTCCTCGCTCCGCAGGGCCGAGGGCTGCCGGCTCCAGAAACCGTTTTAATTAAAAAGTTCCAGACAGGGTTTGGAAACCCCAGAGAAAACTCCTGCAAGAGCTTTGAAGTTCCCGCTGCGTTCGTCTGGAGGGATCCCTCTCTTTAGGAAACGGGTGCCTTGAACAGCGCCTCCCCCCCAACGCACACACTCTAGCCCTTTTACACACAACATCCTTTTCATGCCAGCTGCAAGTTGGAAAATGAGGTTTTTGTAGCGTGTTAGTGCTGGAATTTTTTAATAACCTCTCCTCTCTTTTCCCCCTCCCGACCAATTATCTTGGTAAATAATTAACATTCTGGCGGAGATAAGTAAGCACAGCATCTCAGAGCTCAAAGCCCTGGAGTTCAAAGCTCTGCCCTTTTCTCTTCCTTTGCTGCCGCCACTGAAAGTTCCTTGTCACTCATGCTCTGGGCACACACATCAAAGCTCCGTGTGGGAATGGCCCCAAGGGGTCAGAGGAAATTCATGGCAGGGCCTGCACGAGGCACAGGGAGAAAAGAGAGCGTAAAGCTCAGCCCAAGAGAGATGGCACGTGCCCCTGCGTAAACCTCCGCCCTGTTTACTCCCAGGTTGACAAATAACTGTGGAACTACGTCTCAGGGTCCCCCTCCATAACCATCTCCCACTGCTGGCAAAACACCCGCCCCCCCGTTTTACAAAGAAGCTTAAAGGGACCAGCCAGCAGCTCACGAGGACATGGAATGCGACCTCCTTCCCTGCATCCCCATCCTTCCCCGGGGCTCAGCCCACGTCCCCTCTTCCCGACTTTACATGCGGCAAGTTGTTTCTTTGACTCAAAGACAACCGGCTCGCTGCCCCTGTCCTGTGCTGCAGCCTTCGCCCCACTCCCCGGTGCCATCCCCCTCCATCCCTACCAGGGGCTCAGTGCCGCAGGCACCTGCCCACACCCCAGTGCCATCCCCGGAGCTCCCAGCCAGCCACCTGCAGGACACACCGCTGCCCGAGACCTTGGAACACAAAGTATTTAAATCAGCACCAATTTCACAAGAAAAGGAAAAAAAAAAAAGCCAGTGGAATGATCCCACTGGCCAAGGAATGTCTTGGCATGGAGATGAGAAGGGTTTAGGAGCTGCAGTCCAGGAAAATGTACAAACCCAAAGTCCCAAAGTTGGAGCCCTTGGAATCCTGTAAGGCTGCTGCGAGTGCAGGATCAGAGGCTGGGCGCGCTGTGCCCCCAGAGCTACAAAGAGCTGGAATTTCCTCACCTGCAGCTGCTCGACCGCCCCAGGGTCTCCAGACCTGTCCCGGCACCGGGCCCGTAGGAGAGCACCCGCACAGGACACGGTGTCTGCTGTGAGCAGCCACACGCCGCGTAAACAAACACGGAGGAGGTTGGAGGGTGGGGTGCTTTTGGTTTATTTTTTTGGTGCTGATGAAAAACTGGGACTTAGAGCTCAAATAACTTATTCAAGGTCCCACAGGATGGCAGCAGCAGAAATGAGAAGGAAGCAGGCAATCTCCAGAGCCCCGTCCCGGGCCTGGATGGCAGGACAGCTCTCTCCTCTCGGATCAGGGTCACGGTGAGGCGAGAGGCAGAGGAAGACAACGTCCTGCTTATTGTCCTCCCTGCTTCGGGACTATGACTGAAACCCCCAACTCCTCAGGCTCAGAGAGCTCCCAGGGACACAGCGTCACCCAGTCACCCCGTTACGGCTCCC
>NW_010249904.1:0-3642 GCF_000690775.1 Eurypyga helias
AAAAAACCCCAAAACTATGAAAACTCGAAGAGGGAATATTTAAGTGAGGATTTCCATGAAAACAAGGACTTTAGGGTCACAGAAAGGCTAGACTGCCATGTAACAGCTTTTTGCCACAGTGCCTAGCAAGTGCTTCAGGAGATAGTGGGTCAGAGCTTGTGGGTCAGGATTAAAAAAACAGGCCACCTGGCCAGGGCGAGCAAGTGGATGAGGCCCTCTACAGACAGATAGCATCAGTCTCACGGTTAGAAACCCTGGTCCTCATGGGGTACCTCAACCACCCTGGTATCTGTTGGGACAACAGAGCAGGACGCAGGCCAGGACGTTCCTGGAATGCATCAATGACAACTTCTTTCTCCAAGGGATTTCTACCTTGTCACGGCAGCCTCAATTCCTGTGTAAGGAATACATCTGGAATGTCTCATCTAAAGAGTGTGAGGATGCAGTTTTTAAAATTTTCTCCAAATAGCTTGCTCTAAATTGGACTTTGTCAAAATGGTGTAATTACTGTGGATAGCAATATTGGTATGGGTTAGCTGTGGTTTCTGGTTGCTTAATAATCTAGAATGTGTCTGGCCAGGTCTAAGACACATTTGTTTATGTTTGTGGATGCTCATGTGCATTAATGACCTTATGGAAATATTTATTAGTAAATATTCTACAGATGTGCCTAAACTGGCTTCTTTAGCTCCATAGAAAAAGAGTCCCTGAGGTCCCTGTTGACAGACGTGATGTGCCTTTCATGGAAATGGGTCCAAATGCCAACTTCCTTGCTCGCTGCTTCCTGCGTCAGTCCAGGTGCAGGTCCACCACTGGTTGAAACACTTCAAACAAAGCTGGAAGCTTTAAGTGTCCTAAGAGAGTGATTGCCATTCTGACAGATTCAAAAGTTAATGTAGACTCTGAAAAAGACATAAGGATTTTTATGGGTTTTCCAACAGAACTCTACATGAAGTTGGGTGCTTTATATCTATTCCATATCAGTCAATAATCTTGCATTTCATTCTAAAGCATCTCAAGAACCCATAATTATATTATTATTAGTATTAATTTTCAAGTACTCTATGATTTCTCTTCTCCTGATTAAAACTGAAAAAACCTCATCCAGCCCTGCCAATCCCACAGAAGGAAAAGTGGTTTGAAGAGGTAGAAAGGAGAGCTGGGCAGATGTAATATTTAGATTGAAGAAAGGAGATTTCTTATTCCAGACAGGTAGTGCGTTATTAATTCCCTCAAATGGTTCTGCACATGTCATAAGCCATGAAAGCAGCTGAGCTCAAGAGGTTCACAAATGTCAGCTGAACCCCAAGAATTACTGCTGTCTCTGGGTACCTTCCATATTGGTTGTTAAATCTTGTGTGTTATCCCTCCCCAAGAAGGAAAGACAGCAATGTACTGCTAAAAATACCTGAATGCATTTTTCAACATTAAGCATAAAATATGTTGGGAAATCTATGAAACACAAACTATATTTTTTCTTGTAGCAAAAATATATGCCGGGAGAAAGCTGGCACTTAAAACTCAACATTTCCCTAAGTCCTAATGCTAATGTTGTCATTTCTAGTGGTGCCAACAGCCTCCGAAGTTATCTGGGCTCAACTTTGTGTCAAGTACTTCTGCTTTAAATTTTTACTGAATCTATGCCTACAATCACGTGTCTCTGATCTCCTTGAGGCTGGAAAATGAGAAGTGGCTCTGCAGTGTCAAAGGAATAAGCTGCGTGCTCTGGGTTTCATTTTGAGCTCAAGGGGAAATGTTCAATAAAGAAACCCATGCAGTCTTTCCGAATGGAAGTCCCCAAGATTCCACATCTCCATTGTGTTGATGTGTTGAAATTACTCAGAAACCTCTCTATTCCCTAAAGTCTCTCCCTGGTCTCACAGTCATCCTATGAACCCTTCTCTTTACATCCCCTGACCCAGCCATCGTATGTGTTCCCACTGCAGGGCTCTGCCAACATTCTGAAGCGGAAAGTGCCACGGCTGGATTTAAATGTCTCTGCAGTTGTGCTTCCACCCTTTGTGAGTGGACAAATAAATAAAGAAGTTTCTCCTTGTTTCTCAGGCATAGTGATAGGCTGTGTGTTATACCCCAACTGCTCTAAGTTTTCTTACAGCTGTGAACATAAGGGATGTATCCAAAGTAGGAATAAAAGTGTTGGGTAGATTTGGTCCTTAAATCCTGCTCGCTTACTTAATGGTAGCCAAGGCACATGGTCTCATTGGCCAGAAGTCTTCGTTTTGCTGTTGTTTTTCATGAAATATAATTCCTAATTGGTAGAAAACACTCTGCAGAATATTAGAACATTGAAAAAATAAATGCATTTTCAAGGTCTTTACGATACTGAGTAATTTGTCTGCATAGTAAATAGGTCCACCCCGAGCAACTTCCTGCTTTTGGATGGTTTCTGTGCAATTCCTGCACATGGCAGTGATGGGTTAATTTTATAGCGTGAGCATCTATGTGGTAGTTTGTTAGCGTTCTGTTAAGGCACCCAAACCACATTCTTGTGTGCTTCTCGCTGGCAGAAAACACACTTACGAAAAGCTGTATAATTCTCAAACTACTGAAGACAGTGCATCAGTAGAAAATAAAGCATTAGTGTAAATAATTACAATTTAGGATTCAGGGCCAATATGAGTGAATACCTCAGGTAAGCTTGATTTTCCTTATTCACAGGTAATTTCAATATCCAATTACATTCATATTGCTTTTTATAATGGGTAGATGGCATATAATTCCAAGAGGATTGGTAACAAACCCTGTATTATTTATCTTTGTACTTTGTGGTTTTCTTTTCATGCATTGCTTGTTTGGTTTTTTTTGGTGGTTTTTTTTTTTTTTTTTTTTTATATAGACAGTGGATTGGAGCAGGGTGAAGATAAATCATTGGCAGGACTATTAAATGTGAACAAGAATGAATAAAGTATTTTGGTGAGTTTTTTTTTTTTTTTTTTAATATCTCCTTATGAGCTTAACTGCATTGCCTTACTCCATTGCTTTCCTAGGTGTACTCATGTTATTGTAATAAAAAAATTGCCCTTAAATTCTTATATTATTAATTGTTCAGTAAATGAATACTGAGCAGATGGCATATTAGCTGTTGCTGTGCCGTGTTCATGGAATAGTGATGAGAATCTTGCAAGGAAAGAAACAAAAAACGTTAAGCCATCAAAGACACATGTAGAAGCAATCATAACCTCATTAATTATAATTTATAATGGAATACCGAAGTAGGGCACAAGAAGTCATATCCAGTGAGGAATGTTTAATCAGAAAGACATTTGGGGCCATAGGTAGAGCAAAAACATCACAGGAATGACCAAAGGAAAAATACTTAGTGCAGCTGCATTGCTGTGATGGCTTGAGTTGGATTAAACGTAGGGCAGATATGCTCTGCCGTGGGTACACTTGATCTTTGGGCTGCACAAATTAAGGTCACGGTTGGCTGTGCGAACTCCCTAGATTTTCCATCTTGAGAGCTTTTGCTTGGAGTCTTGCTAGCAGTATTTATTATTCAGCTGATCAACAAGTGTATTTCTTCACTGATATTATGGGATGATAATTTTATTTCTTGTTTAATATGTCTATAAAAGAATAGACACAAATACACAGTTTGCACAAGGACAGGCTGGGTGGAGA
>NW_010249905.1:0-229 GCF_000690775.1 Eurypyga helias
CAGCGCCTTCCAGGGAGCAGCGGCGAGAAGCCAGGGATGGGCCCCCCTCCAGCAGCACCGCTAGATCTGAGCAAGGCGTTTGGGCCATGGGTGAGAGTGCCATGGATTTCAGATCTCCGTCTGGGATGCTAAGCAATCCCAGCTCTCCCTCTGGCATCTCCGTCTGGGATGCTAAGCAATCCCAGCTCTCCCTCAGGGAGGACGGATGACGCGCGGGACCAGGCCTACC
>NW_010249905.1:301-600 GCF_000690775.1 Eurypyga helias
CCATCAGTTCTGCTGATGGATGGAGCCGGATCGCGATTGCCCTTGGCTGCTCCCCAAAAATGCTCTTTTCCCTGGGAAACGGGGGTGGGTTGGCAAGAGGGAGCACGGCATGGCCCCTGCTGCTCTGCTGACCGCTGGTGGGGACGGCAGCTCTCATGGGCACGGTGTCAGAGCGGCTTTGCACGGCCACCACGTCCAAGGTGTGGGGATGGACGGACCTGCCAGCGGGTCACCCGGGAGCCCCCTGCTCTGGCTGCTCACGCCCCTGCCGGACCCCTGCCCCCGGGCACGGGGGAGAG
>NW_010249905.1:653-1906 GCF_000690775.1 Eurypyga helias
GGAGGGTCCTGTCCAGCGGACTGTCTCCTCGGTCATTGTTATCGGAGTAATTCTCCAGCAGCTCGAATCCTGTTTTTGTGCCGGTGTTGCCTGGCTCTACGGGAGTGAGAGGGGAGAGAAACACAGGAAACAGCAGCGACGGAAGCAGAATCATCTCCTGGAGGGAGCGAAGAGCCACTGACGCCACCGAGGGAACAAAGACGGAGATTCAGAAGGGCTTATGCACAGGCTTGTGCCGGAGACGGCCCGGACAAGTCGTCTCGATCCCAGCTTGCGACACAGCTCCCGCCCCTCTGGCACGCTGCACCTCCGCCTCCCCCAGCCCGAGCCCCCCGCACTGAGCTCTGGGGTGCAAGGAGACCCTGGGGGAGCCCAGGATGGGGAGAGGGCACAGCAGTCGGCCGATGCTGAGATTTTTGGCATGGAGAAGCCCTGGGGAGGGCAACCCCAGGGGGATGCCCTCAGGGCCAGCCCCAGCTGCTGGAGCTTCATTCAGCTGGTGCAGTGGGGCGAGGGCAGCCCTGGGGACAGAGCAGCGCACAGTGGTGGTGGCGTGGGCACCAGCCTCGCCTGTCTCAAAGCTCTCCCCTCCGCCACCCCAAAATGCCAGGGGGGGTGTCCCCATGCCCCGCGTGCACAACGGGCCCTCTGTCCCACGGGCACAGATGGAAACTTTGAGTGAAAAGGCCACGGGGCCTGGCCGCCGCTCTCACCCGGGGACAGGAGGAACGTGCGAGCCGCTGCCTCGCAGCGTCACGAGCCGTCCCTGTCCGTGTCCCCATCCGCTGTGCCCTTGGTGTCCCAAGAAAGCCCTCTCCTGAAGATGTGGGTCAGCAGTGCCACATCCCGAGTGCCAAGGGCTGTTCCGCATGGCCCTGCGGCAGGAAGCCCGCTCTCCCAGCACGGGGCAAAGCCCTTGCGTCTCCCAGACCCCGGTCCTGCGGGATGCAGGCACCCCGGCCAGGCTGGACTGGGGATCTCGCGAAGCCCTGGCCTCATGCTTAGCAGTGCAGAGTGGTGACAGTCCCCGTATCCCTAATTCCAAGAAAAACCCCTGTACCACAGCTGCCTGCCATGAAGACGCTCCTTTTCTGTGTTGCAGGGGCAGCAGCACTCACCCCTCAGCCCCTCCTGTGCCTGAGGAGCAAGAGCCCGTCCCAGCCCCATCAGGCACAGACCCCCCTGTGCGGGTCCAGAACCCAGACCCCGCTGCCTGCAGCAAGGGCGGAGCGGCCAGGGCGCGACCGCTGCCG
>NW_010249906.1:0-2100 GCF_000690775.1 Eurypyga helias
AGCGTGGCGCGGCGGTCTGCTGCCTCTGCAGCTGCTGAGCGGAGAGGAGAACAATAGGGACAGCTCTAAGGCGGTGGCGAGCTCCAAAATAAAATTTTGGTGAAGTAGTTAAGGGAAAATCTCTGAAGAGGGGTTTTAAAATTAGTTTCTGGCCCTCGTGGTCACATAAAAACTTGTACAGAAAGGTGATTTGTCGAGTATCTGAAACCAAATATACAGATGTCCTATTATTTGTAGTGCCTGGCATGTGGCTTTTTTAGCCATGTTAGCCGGCAGTAGATGTAAAAACTGGCTGGTTACTCGGGTATGACTTTGCTTCCCTCAGAAAGTTACACTGGGGGAAAAAGGTGAAATTTGGATATATTAACATATTCATTGTAAAGCAAAGAGGGTTTTGGCTTTTGAGAATTTTTCTATTTGTGTGATACTTTTGTTTCATAGGTCTGATGAGATTGTTACTGAGTGTGTCACACATTCATCTTCATTGAACTAAATCTGGTATTTGTTCTTCTTAGCAGAAATGTGGGGCATTTTGTGAGCAAATAGTGGTACATTATGCATTTTTCCCATTTTGTGGGCTACCATCACCAGTGCCTTCGAGCTCATCAATGGATTTGGAACTCTACAGAATTTTTATGCAAGTAGAGTACTAAAATAAGCCCTAAAAGCACTGCCTTAAAATACATGTTGTGAAGGAGAAAAGTCAAAACTCTACCATATGTACTTACTGTGTAACTCAATCTGTTTCCCTCTTTGGCTTTCAATCATAAGTCAAAATTTTACTTTTTGATGTCTAGATACCAAGTGCTTGTCTTCCTTAAAATACTGCTGGCGTCTGACAGCCATATTCAGCTTTTTTAGAATTACTTAAAACCTTGACTGATCTTACTTCAGGGGAGAAAATTATTCTGACAGGTGGTTATTCACTTGTTTAATATCTGATTCACTGCCCATTTGAGTCTATTTTTCCTTCTGTGTATCGTTGCTAATGCATCTCAATGGGAGATGCTTGTATTTCTGGCAGCACATTCAGATCAACACAAGTCTAACATATCCTATTCCTTGGATATTTTGAGACACTAAGTAACATCAAATTCTCAGAATGTTTCCTATCCCATTCAATAAACAAGCTGTTACCATTTGGAAACATTTATCACTAAACCTGAAAATTTCTGCTCTGTTCTGCTGCCTCGGTCTTAAGAGTTATACCACAAACAACTCGTCTAATTAGCAGGTACATTAATTGTACAGATATGTATAACTTAATGATGCACGCTGCCGAGTAGCAGGGCAGGTTCTGCAGGAAAAATCAGGATTTGCGGAAGGTGTGCCAAGCATCTTTTAACAGACTTTAAAGCAACACCGTGAGAGAAGAAAGGAATCCTAATCTTGGTTACAGTCTTTAAAATATAGCCATATTGTATTAATTATATGAGTACAGTTGCTGTGTTAGGACACAGGGTTAAGGCTGGGCATCTTACTGAGCCTTTGCGCATCTGAACATACTGAGATCTTTGGAATTTTACATTTAAATCCTGAGCTCAGGTTTGTGGTGTTTAGTTTGCTTCTAGAGCTTGTTATAAAAATTCTGCAATATATTTATGATGATAGTATGCACACTCAACACTGATGCCCCTTACTGTATTGAAGTTAATGAAGAGTAATAAACAGAGCTTTATTTTGCTGTGAGTAATACGGTTGCTGTTCCATAAAAGTAAAGTTGCCATGTTGAAAACTCAGAAGAAGGGTTTGTCACAAAACTTCTTGGGACAATATGGTTTGGTCATTACAGTAACGATTTAGCCTCTCTCTGGATATAAGTCTGTGCAGCAGTTTGTCTGGGTTTGCTGTGTTAAATAGATTCACATCTCCATATTAGGAACCATTTCAGCTGTTTGTATCTGAATCTGGGGACTGAGCCAACGGAAAGAGTAAGCAACTGCTGCCACATCCCAGGACCCTGATTTTCAAATGTGCACATGATTTGCAGATCCATTTGAAAGCATGGAAAACCTCATTTTCCCTGATGATCATTCCTCTGATGTGAAATAGGCTTTAGGCCTGGCAACGTCTGAATGGTCCTCATGGGGGACTTCAACC
>NW_010249907.1:0-1880 GCF_000690775.1 Eurypyga helias
CGAGGCTCGCCCTCGGTCTCCCAGACGCCTGGCTGGAGGAGCCCTCAACGCCGGCGGGGCGAAGCGCATCCGCGCTGGGGAGGCCGGGGGTCGTCACTCCCCCTCAGCCCGTGCCGGCGGGGCCCTTGTGGGTGGGGGGGCGGGTAGGGCCTGAGGGGAGGCAGCGCGGCGCGGACCGCTCCGTCCGGGTTCCGTGAGTGTAGAAAGACTTAAGTCTACATATTCTAGGACCAATGAACTGAGTGAAGTCCTTCTAAATCATCAAATGAAGTCTAACGTGTTGCGCTTTAGGTATTCTTCCTTGGGGTCAGCTGGAAATTAAGTGCTTTTTGTCCCCCTTGATCTGTGTGGAGTCACATGTACAGCCTCTGTACAACCTTCCTTGGTCAGGAATATCCTGAATTCAGGCTTTGGCTGATGCTAGTCCTTGTGTCAGCATTGCCATTTAATCTAAATTCATTGTTTGTGAACATGTTGCTCAAACATCCTTTCTCTTGGGAACTCTAGGATGGCATCCCAATGAAGATTGAGGTGCAGGTTTTCATCCAGTGGCTTACACTAAACATATTTAAGTTAAGATGTGCTAAGGTGTTTGAGAAGCAAACAGGACTGGCAGATACGGTGTGACTGCTCATGCTTTTCTGGAGTCCAGCGGAACAGTACAGGGGAGAAGTTGAAGTACCTTACGGCTATAGATAGGCTTAGGACACTTAGTCAGGCCCTGTACTCGAGTAGTCGGTGGAGCAATAGAGCTGTCCTTTTTCTTTAATCAGTGAGAATTTCTCAGCCTTTTCTGAAACTTTCCCTCCTTGTTTGTCCTCTGTTTGGGAGGCTGTTGTCCACGGGTTTTTTATTCTTCCTTAATATTGTTTCCTAGCTCATTTCTAGAGAGCAACCTGAATCATGCTATTCAATTTTTTGTATCTTCATTCCATTTTGAATACATATCTGAATAGATACAGTAAACAGATGGGCAAAACTTTTCAAAGCTGATCTTGCTGATCTGATAAAATGGGTTAAGGTATGGTTCTATGGGAAAAAATTTGCCTGAGATGCATGATCATGCTTTTGCTTTTTTGATAGCTGTACTGCTTTGATTTCTCATACTTACTATGTAACTGACTTGTTTATTTTTCAAATTGTGTCAGACTTACAGGTTCTTGATATATAACTGTAGTCCTCGTTAGGTGTGATGTGATTGCTTACAAATATATGTAATTTAAACTTCTGAATTTCATTATACTGTCATAACTTCTGTTATTTGGGTTATCCTTTATTCCCTCATCAGTTGCACTCATTTTTAGATTAAAGGTTCTACAATCCTAATTCTTACTTCAGGAAACACTGAGGGCAAAGTGTAAAAATAAAAGAAATATCTTTCCTCTAATGTATTTGTGGAAATAATAAAGATTGATCCAAAAATGAACTCTTAGTGTTTCCATAAATACATTGTATTTATGAACCTTCTTGTAGCCCAACAGCTCCTCTGTCAGTGCAACCCAGTATTGTTGTTTTTCATCAGAACAGTTTGTTTTTCATGTCCTGTGCTATTTCTGGTCTCCTTCTGCTGACCTGATCTTTTCTCATGTGGCATTGCACTTACGCCCAGCATAACGTATTTGGCTGTAAATAATTACATTTAAATGTTTCTGCAGTGCTTTGTTTATTATCTTTGTCTTGATAACTTACAGATATTCCTGCCTGCTGATGAGTTATCTTTATTGTGCTACCTAAATGTCCAAACTTACTTTTTGGGTGTCAAGTTATGTTACTGTCCTGGGTTAACTCTTGCCAGCAAAATGCCATGAAGCTGCTTGCACACCTCACCCACCCTCCTCCAGCGGAGTGGGAAAACTGGAGGAAAAAAGACAAGGAAGCTC
>NW_010249908.1:0-1607 GCF_000690775.1 Eurypyga helias
CAGTACAGGGGAGCTGCCCCACGCCTGCCCGCCCCACATCTCCCCTTTTGCCCCTGCACCTCTCCCTGCCCCACATGTCCCCCGGTGCCCCCCATCCCTGCCCCACAGCTCCTGTTGCTGCGTGGCCTCCTGTGCCTTCTCTGTCCTTACACTGTCCCTCCTTATCCACCCCCTGGATTTGGTATCCCAAGTATCCCCAGCCGTGCCCTATAGATCCCCGAAAAGCCCCCCCAGCTTTCTTGTAGCCCCCCCCGGCACTGGAAGGGGCTCTGAGGGCTCCTCGGAGCTTCCCTTCTCCAGCATCCCATCCCAAAGCCCTCCATGCTCATGGCAGAGGGGCTCCAGCCCTCGGAGCATCTCCATGGATTCGCTCCAACAGCTCCGTGTCCTCCTGCTGTCGGGGATTCCCAGAGCTGGAGATGCTTCACCACGAGTTTCCCTGTCTGTGTGCACCTGGCACCGGCCGCGCCGGCTCCAGCAGCCATCGGGAATGCTCCCTCGTATCCTGCTTCTCCATCTCCCGGGGCCACCTTACCTGCGGCGGGGGGGCGTTTCCCGGGCACCCCAGGACCGGACTCCGGCGCCACCTTCCCTGCGGCGGGAGGCTCCTCCGAGCAACCGAGGGATCCGACAAGCCCTTTCCCTTCCCCGTGAGCCGTTCATGGCCTCTGACGGTGCCTCCTGCTCTCCGTCCCGTCTTCGCTTCCAGGATGCTCGCCCAGAAGCCGCCTCCTGGGCGGAAGGGCAGGAGCGGGAAGCGGTTTGAAACTTGGCTACGGCAAGTTACAGCTCCATCTCGTCATCCGTGGGTGGCCTTCCCAACCTTATTTTAGTTAAACGACGCGGAGGGGGGAAAGAAATAATTGGCAAAAGGAGCTTCACCTCCAGCGGAGCCCGAATCTGCGTTCCTGGTTTGGTCAGCGCTTCGTTGCCGTGAACCCACGGTTGGATCCTAAAAACGGCGCCGTGCCCCCCCCCAGCCGTTTTTAACCCCTGAGACTTGGTTGAAGCCCTCGGGTCCACCATGGAGACCCCATCCCGGATGGGGGTGAGACGGGAAGGGGCAGGTTAAGCCGAGCAAGAACGGAGAGCAGGAGCTAGGCCCGGCGTCCTCTGCTCGTTAACCGGGGGAGCCTTCCTGACCTGCTGCCGGTTGGGGTCCCGTGGGCACCTCTGCAGCCTCACCGCCCCCCTTTGTCCGTAGGGATGGAGATGAGGACCTCTTGGAGATGGCCTCAGCAGGTTGGGGCCAAATTCCTGCTCCGGATCGGAGGGAGATCGTAGCTGGAAGGAGGAGAGGCTGGGCTTCCCCGCCAAGAGCACCTGCTCCCTGCCCCAAGCCTCTGAGATGGTCCCCCCATCCGTGGGGCCAGACCTGAGGCCGCTTCAAGGCGACAGGCCATTGGACGCTCATTTTCTGTTCCATCGGCCGTGGGGTCTGCGTCACGTGTGAGCAGACACAAAGTTCTTGTTGACCGGTCGCCCCCTGCAGTTGACTGGTCACCTCCTGCAGTTGACTGGTTGCCCCTTGCAGTTGACCAGTTGCCCCCTGCAGTTGACTCGTGGCCCCCTGCAGTTACTCAGACCCTCCCACCCCTGAGGCAACT
>NW_010249909.1:0-233 GCF_000690775.1 Eurypyga helias
CCTTGTCTTTTCCTCTGATTCTCTTTCCCCCCTGGCAGAGGGGGGAGGTGAGCGAGCGGTTGTGTGGTTTTTAGTTGCTGACACAACCACATGTTGTTAAACCACAACAGACATGGATATTGTCTACCTAGACTTTAGTAAAGCCTTTGACACTGTCTCCCATAGCATTCTCCTGGAGAAACTGGCTGCTCATGGCTTTTGGAGGGGGACTCAGCTGGGGGGAAAAAATGGTG
>NW_010249910.1:0-626 GCF_000690775.1 Eurypyga helias
GGGAGGGCTGACAGCAGGTAGTGCCCGTGCAGGCCGCAGCGGGCGGATGCGTCCGTCTGGACCACGAGCACTGGGAATTCAGTCACTGCAGAGCAGAACAAGGCAGGGGTCAGGACCGTGGCAACAAACAAGAGCCCACCCCAGCCCCATCCACTACCCCCGCGCTTACAGTCCTGCCAAGAGGAGTAGAGGGAGTTCTCCTCCATGGGGACAGTGGGGCTGGGCTGGGTCCTGGCACTCCTCTGCGCCATCTCCTTCGCGCCCTGAAACAGAGGGATGTGAGGGCAGCCCCTCGTCGGGGGCAGCACAAGCACCCCAGCCTGCCTCCACACCGCAGAGGCGCCTGGGCACACCCGAGCCAGGAGCAGCACGAGGGGTCCCGGTGATGCCGGACCCCACGGTACCTGGAGGCAGAGCTGGGTGATCCACTCATCCCGCTGCTCGGCCGCCAGCACGTAGCTCTTTTCCGTGGTGGTGAGGTAGAAAGCGGCGGTGGCTTTGGGGCAGCTCTCGGTGCCTGCTGGGCCCACGGAGACGCAGTCCGAGAGGCGGATCACCCGTCGGGCGCAGCGCCGCAGGGAGGTCTTCTCCAGCTCCGTACCGTCATCCCGCACATCGAACTTCTC
>NW_010249910.1:639-962 GCF_000690775.1 Eurypyga helias
TGGCAGCAGAGAGCGGGGCTCGCATCTTCCTCCAGGACCTCTGCGGTGTGGGAAAGGCACAGGCAGAAGAAAACAAAACCGGGTCAGCAAAGAGCTGCCTGCTCCATCCTCACAGCGCTGCCGGGAAGAGCCATGTCGGGCAGGAAGGGCACGGAGGGTCCCTCCCCACACCCATTAGTAGAGAGGACGGAGACCCAGGGCCAGGGCAGACCCCAGGGCAGCCCCAAAGCTGAGTGGAGGGGAGGCCCTTGCCCCCAGCAAGCTCAGCACGGCTCGCTGGGTGAGTCACGCTCGCTCCCGTCTTGCGCCAGGTCCTGGTCTTT
>NW_010249910.1:1059-1279 GCF_000690775.1 Eurypyga helias
GCGCCGGGGGCTCCTGCCGCCAGCCTCGCATCTGCCCCGAGCACGGCCAGGCCCTGCAGCTCACAGCCCGCTTCCTCCCAGGGGAGGCTCTGTGGCACCAGCACCTTCCCAGGCTGTCACGGGATAGAGGGGGTGCGTGCCCCCATGCACCTCAAAAGGGCAGCGGAGCCTCCGCCCTGTAGAAACCAGATGCAGCCAAGCACCCAAAATACCCACCACC
>NW_010249911.1:0-226 GCF_000690775.1 Eurypyga helias
TGGGTGTGCGGGTGTGCACGCGGGGAGGGGTGTGTGTGAGCACATGCACGTGCATGAGTGTCTGCACGCGTGTGAGTGGGTGTGCACGTGGGTGGGTGTCCACAGGTGTGGGTGTGCACGCGTGGTGCTTGCATGTGGGTTTGTGTATGTGTGTGTGCATACGCGTGGGTGCGCACGTGAGCGAGGGTGTGTGTGTACGCGTGTGGGTGGGTCCCCTTGGGTGTGA
>NW_010249911.1:344-559 GCF_000690775.1 Eurypyga helias
TGCGTGTGTGGGTGTCTGCACGTGTGTGGGTGTGCGGGTGTGCACGGGGGGGTGGGTGTGAGCACACGCACGTGTTTGTGTCTGCACGCGTGTTGGTGTGCATGTGGGCGTGTGTCTGCGTGGGCGGGTGCCTGGGTGGGTGGGTGCCTGCACGCGTGTGGATGGGTGTGCACGGGGGGGTGTGGGTGTGAGCACATGCACATGAGTGGGTGTCC
>NW_010249912.1:0-5850 GCF_000690775.1 Eurypyga helias
TAACCATTCTATGATTCTATGTTGTGAGCAGTTATCAACCTTGATAAAAGTAGCACTAGTGCAATGAGTGTAAAATTTTCACTGCTAGAGAGGTTTTGTGCTTCCCTCACTGTGATCATTCAACACAGTTTTTCTTCAGCTCCAAAGTGCTCTCGCATTAGTTGTTACTGCCATTAGTTATAAAAGCTTGAATCTTTCATTGATGACTCAAATTCATATCCTCTATGGACAATTATAGAACCTGCAATGCATGCTTGTCATGAGATGACACAGAGCAGCCACCTTTGCTCCCTCCAAGTGTACTATTCCCATTTGCACAAGAGTACACAGTACCATCAGAAGTTACATGCACTTTTGGAAGCTTTGTACAGGAGTTAACAGTAAGCCTAGGTCTCGCCATTTTCAGTCTTGCCATGCAGTTTTCATAAAGCAAAACTTAAGAGGATTTACCCAGTTGTGCTTCTGGTTGGATATCAGTACTTCCACTTCATTTCTCCTTTACTTCCCCAAGAGCCCCATGCAAGTTTTCAATTTGAACATACAAGTTCCCTTGAAAGGGTAAAACAGCGCAAAACAGTGTTACAGTCTAGCTCCTGAATGCTATAAAGCTTCAAATTGCTGTGAGCTGTATTGTGCTTATTTTATTATTTTAGAGAGATGTGACAAAGTTTTGCTACTAACTGCACATTCAAGGAGGTTTTAGATAGAACAGTTTAACTTGGACCTAGACCAGTCTTAAAAGGCACATTACACTTCTTTAACTATGTTTGGGCCTCTAATGATCCCACATGGTCAAACTTACCATTCTTTATCAAAAGGGAGCCAGCTTGTCAAAAAAAAAAAATCACTTTATGAAAGAACTGCATCCCACAAGCCTAGGCAGTGACTGCCTGCAGGAGCTTGATGCTTTCTCAAGGAAACTCCCATCAGCTAACCTGCTTATTTTGCGGCAGGACAAACAGGGTCCATGGCTTTGGGAAGACCTCCTAAGGAACACCCTGATACATGCTGCTCTAGGATCAAGATGTGCCTCAAAAACACTGGCTGTATTGGACAAACCTGTTAATTTATGCCCCCTCCCCTTAAAGAAGTTGTCTATCTATAGCAAGATCAGACCCCAGAAGAATGAGAAGTGCAGTTTTTATAAAGCATTTTGCCACCATCTCATTCATCTGTACTATACATGGGATAGGAGAAACAGCAGGAGGCAAACATAGCCTAAAGCAGGTCATTTACAAGAACATCCTTCAATCAAGTGTGATCCATTGCAGTACACTATTTAAATTCAGACCTTAAGTCATGCCCTAATGTTTCCTGAAAAAAAAAAAGCTTTGGGCTTGAGCACAGCACAGCTAACAATAAGTAAGTCACCAGAACAGTAGACTGTTCTTCCCTACAGTACCACTATAGTAAGGTGCAAGCTTCACAGAAATAGAACAGGCTTACAGACTAAGTCAGTAAAGGGCTGAAAAAACTTGACAGCAACATAATAAGAGTAAAAAGTAGTCTGTTTTCCCATATTGTGTATTTCTGTAGTACTGCGTAATGAAGGCACATGGAGAAAAGTTAAGTGAAGGGCAAGGGTACTCCAACACCAGGCACTAATATTTCACTGTGTACATGTTTTATAATGCACAAGTGCAGCAGGGTTTTCCAACAGACTTAAGTACATCCTCCCACTTGGAATAGAGACACTGCAGTTGCTTTGCTAAGGCAGAAGTAGACATACAGAAGCCCAAATGCAATTACAGATACTTAATTGCAAGTTGTAATACAGCAGTAAACACATCAGAAAATGAGAGAACACAGGGCTGAGGCTTCTATGCAAGTAGTCATTACATGCAAATTTAAAAGTTAAGAATTACAAGACACATCCCTGATGTAAATTTAAATAGGTTTAAATTCATTTGGGAAGTGAAGGCCATCTTAAAAATCCTCCTAAAAGCAAACCCACAAACCAGAAAATTAACCTTCAGCAACGTGCTCAAAAGATAATTGATGAGCCTAATTATCTGCACTTTATCTCAGCCCGAAGTTTTTAAAGACAGCACTTAATTACTCTTCAAGAAATCCAAACGTAACTTTTCTCCTTTTTGATTTTGTATCTGTTGTTTCAGAGCTTAAAACTAAGACTTCTTCCTCTTTTGTATCATTAGGGGAGGTTAAAAGTATTCCTTTAACATAGGAGAAACAAAAACTTATCCTTCACTAAATCCAAACAAAGGTAAGAGATATTTCAAGGAGAAAAAAATACTGGGAAGCTTACATGTTCAAAGGTGGCTAGACTAGTGTCTTTGCAGCCTCTCTTCAACCCTGAGGTGATTCAGTCTCTTTCACTTTTTGAAATCATGAGATGCCTAACCATCTTTCAAGCACAGCTTGGTTTACTCTGCACAAACCAGCCAGCACCTTGTACAGATGTCTGGACCAGCAGCAGCCAGTTTTAGTCAAGCTGTGCCCGCAGCTCATCATAGTACTGAATGCTGATTTGTTCTCACCTGCTTTGTACTGTCATATCACCTTCCATCCCTTTTATTCGGCATTTAAACACTTTGAGGCAAGACTTGTGTTTTCCTGTAGGTTTAGGGGGGTTGTGGGTTTTGTTTGGTTTTCAATTAGCACAATACTACAACAATACCAACAAAATTAACTTGAAGGAAAGAGTTAACTCAATATTGCTGTGGATGAAGAGCCAGCCTAGTGGATAAAGAGGAATGAATTCAAAAATTAAAAGTACTTGGGGTTAATTCATCAGGCACAATTCACAAGCATTGTTATTATGACAGCTACTCTGAGATCAAGACACTTCTTTCTTGGAAAGCCAGCACAAGGATAATAGCTGTAAAATAAAATTCCTTAACGTCTAGTTGATCAAGTCTATTTTTTTCCACCTGACCTCATAATAGAGGTCAAGAAGCAGGTTGGGTTTGCATCTTCAGGGCTAAAAGCATATAGAGAAGTAACAGAGATATTGTTTCTGTGAATGCAGGAGATTATAATAGTTTTTAGCATTTCTGTGATCCTTGAATATAGAGATTTACCTCTTTTACAGGCTCTTCATCCAGGGCAGCATCTTCCACCACAGGCTAATGAAGAGAAAGGAAAAAAAAAAGGGAAAAAAGGTCTTGTCAATATATGTTAAGACAACTCCAAGAGCAGTTTTATCACAGATTACTGTTAGTTTAGTCCAGGTTAGTTTCAGTCTGTTCAGTCCAGGTTTACGCTACTGTAGGAGGCATGTTCAATTGTTCACACTTGGCACAGATAAATTAACCTTGGAATCCATGAGGACCTGCTTTCTCCAAGAAATATAAAGTGCAAGCACACTGGCACTATTGAAATTGCTGATGAATAGTCAAACCCAGGTTTGTCATAGAAACTGCCCAAGAATGAATGATGAACTGAACAAGATTATTCATTAATAAACTAGAGAATGTGGTAGTCTGTCTTGCTGAGAAAACAGAATATATGTATGCATAGAACCAAGTTTTATAGACAGTCAACTCCCATTTAAATGTTGTCATTGAATGGATGATCACCTGAAGTCTATTAAGTGATAAAGCCTCCAGAAAATAGGTAGGAAGACTACACAGAGTTTGATCACAAAACCCTTCCACAGGAAAAATATTCCTTAGGCTGTAATTCATTAGCCAGACCATCCAGCTTGAGGGCTTGAAAACTTTGCATACCCAAAGAAATTCTAGACCCAGCAAACCTTCCAATTTTCTTGCTTACTTGTCAGATACAATTAATGACCTCCTGAGTCAACAGGTGAAAAAATAGGATTTTGCTCCAATCTTCCTTTATACAAACATAATATAGAAGATGCTCTCAATGCACTCTTTATGAAATGATTGATTTACTATAAATGCTGTCTTTAATATCTGCAAGTCATTCACCTGAGTCATGCACAAGCACTCATAAATGCCTCTATTTTAAGAGGGGTTTTGGCATTAAGTAAGGAGAAAGAGGTCCATATGCATGAAATAATGAAACTGTCTCCTTCCTTGTCTACTAACTGTGAAAATCTTCTGTGAAAAAGAACAACTTGCAGATAATTATGAAAACATTTTAACCCACACAGATTCAGAGACCATGACAGCTCCTTTGAAGTACTCCAATCACTAGTGTTTAAGCTGCATTCAGCTCATTAAAGATGAAATGTCACCACTGTTAGAGAAGGAGTGCTGGTCTTCACAGACAATAGCCCAGCAGAAATAAAATTAGGAATTCTAGTTAAGGTACGTGGAAATTGAAGTACTGTTCGTTCAAGTCTATCTACAGCATGATTTGAAAGGGTTATAAGCTCTAGTATATCTTCAATGCACTTAGAGATATCATTAAATAGAGCAAATAAGAGGTGCTTTATCTAGTTCTCTCATCTAAACTGCAAAAGTTTGTCTGCAGTTCCTTAACCCTCTGTAAACTGTTTGTAAAAGTGATAGAGCAGTACGGCTCTTAGTTGTGTTATTCTTTAAAGCAGGAAATGCTAAACACAGCCCCACAAAACCACAATGATTTCTTCTGGAAGAAAGGTGTAAACAGTCCTCTACCAACAAGAGGTGACAACAGAAAACTGTTGTCCCAAGCAACACACATTGCTCCTTAGTGCAGGAGCTTACCCTATGACCTAGGGAAGTTTTTCCTAGAGGTTAATGGCAGAAAAAGCAATCTGAGCAGTGACTGACATGCTTTGTGTCTGGGGCAGAAAGAAAAATACTGAATGCACAAAGCAAACTGCTTTTTATAGGAAGGGAAGGAGGAAGGAAGAGAGCAGGCAGGTATGTGGCCTTTGAATATTGCGGTCAACAGAAAGGCACCACTTGAGATGAGAAAAGCATTATTTCTATGATATGGTGAACAGTTTCTGCTGAAAAATTAAGGTTATACAAGTCCTCTCATCGTAAAAATGGCTTAAGGTGTCCACTCACTCTTAAAAATAAGTCAGGAACACCACACTGTTTCCCCAAATACAAGCCATTTGTTGGAACTCTGAATCCTTGCATCATGCAAAGCAGAGCAGCAAAGTGGCAGCACTCAGAAGTGAATTACATGCTGTAAGTCTCTGCAAGCCCCCCAAACTCCTTAACCTAGGGACTCCACAATGAGCTATGCTGGTATAATACATAATAGCATTTTTGTGCTATTGTTTAACTATATAAACTAATACTCTTTATGAAGCCTTTTCCACAGTTCAGCAACTGAGACAAGTGTTTTGTGTTCCCCATAACTTGGATGGAGAGGAGTGTAACTTAACCAGCCTTCTCCCCAAAACCCTGTTACAGTACTCCGCTCAAAGGACTGGGTCGGAGAGGAGGAACATGACAAAATAAATACAACCCCACACACCTCACAAGTCTCACTCATCTATTTCTATCACCTGTTGGAGATATGCATCCTGCACTGGAAACAGTTGATGAGAAACACATTGTTTTTACTGAACTGCCCAATAGCCCCAGAAACACTTGATAATCCACTATATCCCCCTTACTGCAGAAAAAAACCTGTCTTTTTTCCAGAAAGCTATGGTAAATTGCAGATGATTAAAACTCTCCAAGACGAGCGTGAGCACATACAACACCGCAGCCAGCTAGTTGTCACAGCATTGCGTTTCCAGTACAATCCCAAAAGCACAGCCTGGTGTCTGGGGGTAGTGGACAAAGGTCTGACTTGAATTTCGTGATGTTGGAAGAAACACAAGGAGGCTCAGAAATCAACACAGAAGCGAGGACCACGGACCCATCCTACCCTCATGCTGGAGATCACATACTGCATGTGCAGATGCGAGCCCAAGTCCTACTCAGCCTGCTTTGCGGGTTCCCACCTGTTTCACACCGGGGCTTCCGACCC
>NW_010249913.1:0-72114 GCF_000690775.1 Eurypyga helias
ATCAACCAGTACCCCCAAGTCCTCCGTGTCTGCTGGGTTGTCTCTCTCCCATCCCACTCCGCTCTCTGCTACAGGTTCCCCAGGAGGTTTGGGGTGTTTTTTTTCTCCTTTTAAATACATTATCACAGAGGCGCTACCACCATCGCTGACTGTCTTGGCCAGTTTGGAGCCGGAGAAGCTTCTAGCAGCTTCTCACAGGAGCCACCCTTGTAGCCCCTGCTACAATACCATAACCCTGCCACGCAAAGCCAACACACCAGCCTAAGTAATTCCTGACACTAGGAGAGTAAAAATAGAATAAACTGATAGTCCCTGCAGCCTTTTTAATGTAACATTTCTAATCAGGTAAGCTGTGACTGTTCATTGCACCTGTGGCTGTTTATATGCAGCCCCCCAGTACTTGTAAGCTGGAAATCATAGAATCATAAATGGTTAGGGTTGCAAGGGACCTTAAAGATCATCTAGTTCCAACCCCCCTGCCATGGGCAGGGACACCTTCCACTAGACCAGGTTGCTCAAGGCCACATCCAGCCTGGCCTTGAAGACATCCAGGGATGGGGCATCCACAACATCTCTGGGCAACCTGTTCCAGTGCTTCACTACCCTCTCTGTGAAGAATTTCTTCCTGACATCTAATCTAAACCTCCCTGTTTTCAATTTATACCCATTGCCCCTTGTCCTATCACTACAGGCTCTTGTAAAAAGTCCTCTCCCAGTACCCTTGTAGGCCCCCTTCAGATACTGGAAATGAACAGGGGCCACTGACCTGGCAAAAGAGTAGAATTAATTTACTCAACCACTAGTCCTGGCAAACTTTGTTATTAAAATACTGTTGAGAATAAGATGCCAAGAGCTCTCCCTGTGAACTCATAAGTGACCTTAAATTACCTCCTGTTCTTTGGATTCTCCCAGAAACTGCTAAAACAGTATAAATTTAGAAAGGACTTTTTTCCTGAGGATCTTGTACAGCTCCAGACCATTTTTTTTAACTTGTGGGAGATACTGTAGACATCATTCTATTTTTATGCAGTTACAAAAACCCATGAAACTGTAACTCTGCAAGAATCTTTGAATACCTGAACCACAGTCAGTAAACTTGCCTGGGGGTTGACTGTTGGTTCTCTATCTGTTCAATAAACATTAAAGTGAGATCTTAATCCATACAAGTGTGTAGATTTTTCCTTCACATCCTTTTTGTAGAAGTCACTTGCACACTCAGTCCTCTCAGGTAGGTGTTTTCAAAACACAGGTGTAAAAATAGTCCCATTTGTGTAAAGGGCTTTATTCAGTAGAAGCATTACTGTTGTATCACTGTTCCCTGCTTGTTGCAGGGGGATTGGACTAGATGACCTTTAAAGGTCCCTTCCAACACAATATGTCTCTGCCTGTGAGAATAGTGATAGCAGATCCCTCCTTTGTGAACTGTGCTTACTGAAGATAGCTGGCACTTCTTATAAGTGTGGGATGACACTTACACGTATGCAAGTAGGGTTGGTGGGGTATCTGTTTCTTTTGGCAGTAAGCCCTGCACTTACTCTAAAAGCTGGCCAAACATTCCTGTCAGAAGGCACGTGCTTTTATGTCTTTATTTTAAACAAAGAAGCAACAGGAAAATAACCCACCAAACCTCTAATGATTAAAACAGATGTAGTCCTAAGTGTATTGCCTGAAAATAGCAGGAATATATTAATCTACTTTCCTCCCCCGCCCCTGCTGTCAAAGACAAAGGTAGAAGCAACTGTTGTGTATTACTAGTAAGCGCCCTTTAAACCTTCTCATCTCTCCGATTATTGGAGACATAACTTCTTTTAAATACAGAGACTTCTGTCTTAAAGTGGAAACTCTTCTGGTTTTCATAGTAACTTCATTAAAAGAGTTGTTTCTAGATCACAGCATGGTTTGGATTGAAAGGGACCTTAAAGATCATCTAGTTCCAACCCCCCTGCCATGGGCAGGGACACCTTCCACTAGACCAGGTTGCTCCAAGCCTCATCCAGCCTGGCCTTGAACACTTCCAGGGATGGGGCATCCACAGCTTCTCTGGGCAACCTGTTCCAGTGCCTCACCACCCTCTCCGTGAAGAACTTCTTCCTGATATCCAATCTAAATTTACCAACTTTCAGCTTAAAGCCATCACCTCTTGTACTATCCTGAGTTGCTTTACTAACAAAAAATACTGCTACTGCTTGCTTAATATCCCAGTTATAATCAAAATATATGTCTAGATCGTATTTTGGAATCAAGTTGAAAGTTGGTTCTTCCTTTAATATACCTGTAACAACTTTAGTCAAAGGATTTGTTTTTCACTGGCTGAATTTGATGAGCCAACCAGTGCACAAAAATAAGAGAACATGGTAAGCCACTCCTTTCTTTGCTTAACTGCTGCTGATTACTGCATGCAAGACACATATTCTTCAATCCCAAACTTGGCAGGTAAAGTTTTATTTACTTGTGCACTTACAGGGGAGCAAATTATTGAAAAAAATCTGAATCCTCCTTTCTACATATGCTGCTAACAATACAATTGAGTATAAGGTGGAAAATTTTATACTAGTTGCTTTTTATTTGCCTTTTTTTTAATGTTCTGAGTTTGGACAGTGAAAAATCAGTTTACAAAGAAACTGTTTAAGTAACTTTCATTGCTGCATTTTTGTGCCTTTTCAAGTATTTTAAAGTCTAAAGGAAATGTGTTTTCATGTGTCACTTTTCAGTGCAACTCTTAATCAGTAAGATTTTGCGGTTTTAGTTTTGCAGGAAGGTTTGGCTCTTTATTTATTGCTGAAGGTATTTAAAAGATCTGCAGACGTGGCGCTTAGGGACATAGTTTAGTGGTGGACTTGGCAGTGCAAGGTTTACGGTTGGACTTGGTGATCTTAAAGGTCTTTTCCAACTGAAATGATTCTGTGATTAGCTTATAGTATTTATGTAGTGGAAAGTCAAGACACACTTTACTGAAACAGGTACTGCATATCTTTCCAACGGCTGTCATAATTGTAATTCTCCAAAACTGAAATTTGAGGTGCAGTTGAGACCAAGCACGAGCAAACTCAGTGAGTCTGTGCAAGGTTCACACAGATTAAATAGCACCAAATACAGTAAATTTAGTTTCAGAAGCATGAAGTGAAGCCTATCAGTTTGGGGTGCTGTTTCTTGCTGATTGTTTTGCAAAGGGACTCAGTCTTGTAAAGTTTTTACTGGTATTTGAAAAGAATTGTTAATATAAATCAGTACTTTCAATGTGTTGCCATCTCTTGCTTCATTTTTACTTTCTTCTGGCAATGTATGAAGGTGAAGAAATGAGTTTATTGATAGGAAGGGCATTTTGTACACTTAAGAATTGTCTTCCAGTGTAGTAAATTTAAGAGCTGATGATCTAATAGCAAAAATATCAACTTAATACAAGTTGATACATAAGAGAATACCCACTTCCAGCTGAAAGGAAAAAAGCAGAAATCTAATCTTGATAATGTCATAGTGCTGTTGTCTGTGTGTTACAGATGATTTACTGAAAAATTTGCATCACTTTTTCCTCCATCCTCTTGTAATAAAGTTAAGGAACAATCTTTTTTCCATCTCCATCCTCTGTCTTCTCATAAAATTAATGGGCAGTTATTTTCAGAGACACAGCTGAGAATTGATATTTGTCCCTGCTGCCTTAAACAACAAAACTTACTAATTTCTTGTTGTTGTTCTTTATTTTCCTTTCACATGGAATCACAGACATCCACTAATGACCTGGGATCCTAGCCAAGAGCTAGCAGTGGTGGGAGAAAATGCAGGATATTTATAACTTCATTATAATCTGTTACTTATTCCTTGCTCTTTTCATTGCAAGAAAGATATAATTCACGAGAAATAAAGATAATTAACCACTCTCACAGTATTTATTTTACTAATTATCAGAGGATAAAACTGCTCTGCCTTTTTCTGTCTTTTTCATTTTGGTAGGCATTCAGGCACTGATAATGGTGGTATCACAACATTTAAAGTGACAAGTTGCATTATTTTTCTGGCATGAAGTAATATCTATGCCAGGGGATTGTGATGGGTAAAGCATTTTCTGGTCCTGGTGGAGTGAAACAGTGTGACTGTAGAGAGAATTGTGCTGTTTCTTCCAGCTGTGACATTAGCCTTTGTTAGACCTTTGGAAAAGCTGAAGTTTTTACTTTCCCCTGTGGTTCCATTTTTGCACAGTCTGGCCCAGAATTCACTCAGGAAACTTCTCTCTTTGTTGTGTATTGCTGGCACTAGCGTAAGTCAGCGTGTTACTATTCTGCTGGTGCACAGCACAGAAATGAAATCTTCTTCTGACATCCAACCTGTCAAACAAGCACCCATATGGATAGAGCAGCACTCAAACTTCAATCCCATGTTCCTGGGACAGTAAACCAAAACCACTTAGTTGCTCATCTGCTACTTGAGTGGTTTGTAGACACAGTGTTGCAGGTTGTCTTATTTTACTTGCAATTTTTTCCTTCCTCCCATTAAGAGTGTTCACTGAAGCTTTTATCTAATTTTAAAGAAATAGGTAACACAATGATGCTACAGAGCAGTCTTTTATTGCCTGCTGCAAAAGAATCATTCACTCTTGTGGGCCTTTTGCAGGGGAGGCATAAGCAAAAATTCTGTGGTTTACATATGTAATTTTTTCTTAACACATGGTCAGTTTGACACATACACCCCCCCCACTGCCTACCGTCTTTTACTGCAATTTTACCATGGCAGAAGTTCTCATACCAAGGGAAGAATTGCTCAAAACCAGACAAGGAGTGTTCTTTAGATGGGAAATAAGCAAGATGTATTCCTGAAGCCTAGGCAGGAGATACAACTGCTCTGAGCTTTCCTTTGACACTCACAGGAAGTTGTGTATGTCTAAGTAACTGTATCTGTAAGGACTGTTCTGCATATATTAAACAAGACTCTTGGAAAAATAGAGCACCTGTGACTATTCTGTTTCAGAATATCTATATAAAAAGATGATTCAAGCCTGAAGCTGGATTTCAGTCCTTTTTCTGCGGTTCCTCTTACATAGTATCAGTTTGTAACTATTAAGCTTTTAAGGAAAACTGGAGGATGTTTTCACTCTGTCTCCCTAACAAATATTAGATGCTTTCTAGAAGAGAATTGCCAAGTCTAACATCTACTTCATAATTCACTAAACAAAAGAGGCTTCATTCAGTCCTCAGTGGATAGGATTTGCCTATCTTGATTTGATGGGCAGATAGAACACCGGAATAAAACTTAGATAAAACACAAAATATAATGTGTAAATCCTAAAGTATTCATTAATAAAGCCAAAAATGATGTAATGATTTTTTTTTCTGTGTGGAAGACTTTATTACACAGAATCACAGAGTGGGAGGAGTTGGAAAGGACCTTTGGAGATCATCCAGTCCAACCGTATCTGTCCGCCGCTAAACCATATCTCTCAGCACCTCATCCACCCGTCTCTTAAACACATCCAGGGATGGTGACTCCACCAGCTCCCTGGGCAGCCTGTTCCAGTGCGTGATAACCCTTTCGGTGAAGAACTTCTTCCTTACGTCCAATCTAAACCTCCCCTGGCGCAGCGTGAGACCATTCCCCCTCGTCCGATCATCTGTCATTAGGGAGAAGAGACCAACACTCACTTCTGCACAACCTCCTTTCAGGGAGTTGTAGGCAGTGATCAGGTCTCCTCTCAGCCTCCTCTTCTCAAGGCTAAACAAGCCCAGTTCCCTCAGTCGCTCCTCATAAGACATATTCTCCAGACCCTTCACCATTTTGTGGCCCTTCTCTGGACACGCTCCAGGACCTCAATGTCTTTCTTGTAGTGAGGGGCCCAAAACTGAACACAGTACTCGAGGTACAGCCTCACAGTGCTGAGACAGGTTAAAACCAGGTGGGTTTTGAGTATCTCCAGAGAAGGAGAGTCCACAACCTTTCTGGGCAGCCTCTTCCAGTGCTCTGGCACCCTCACGGTGAAGAACTACTACATCATATTGAGATAGTTTCTCTCATTCAGCTTTGTGCCTGTTGCCCCTGTTGGGCACCCTGAGAGAGTCTGGCCCCATCGTCTTGACACCTGCCCTTCAGATATTTCTCGGCATTGATGAGATCCCCTCTCAGCCGGTGAAGAACTACTACATCATATTGAGATAGTTTCTCTCATTCAGCTTTGTGCCTGTTGCCCCTGTTGGGCACCCTGAGAGAGTCTGGCCCCATCGTCTTGACACCTGCCCTTCAGATATTTCTCGGCATTGATGAGATCCCCTCTCAGCCTTCCCTCATAAAAGAGGTTCTCCATTCCCTTGATCATCTTCGTAGCCCTCAGCTGGGCTCTCTCCAGTGGTTCCCTATCTTTCTTCAGCTGGGGAGCTCAGAACTGGACCCAGGACTTTGGATGTGGCCTCACAAGGGCAGAGTAGACGAGGAGGATAACCTGCTGGCCATGGTCCTCTTAATGTGCCCCAGGATATCATTATGACAAGCATAGCTGGACTGAGCTAAGTCAGCGTCAAATGCTGTGAGATTTGAAATATATGGCTGTAGCATTCAAATTCCTTTTCTGTAATCCAGCGATAACACAATAGGATCCCTCTTGGCCAGGAAAAGAGGGACCTGAGGAGAATGTGGTTCTGTACAGGTAGATGAAAATACCAGGTGGTATTTTTGTGGTGGGTATCTGATCTTTCCAGTTGGTGTTTGCAGTAGAATATTAGCAATCTAATAACCAAAAAAAAAAAAAAAAGGGTGCGGTTGTGCACTTGGTGATGGAGCACTTAGGCACTTTTCTCATTTCAAGATTTCTATCAGAACACATATAAATTAGATTGATGTGGTAAGCAGAGAGTTTTTTATTAAATAAGATAGGTTTTTGATGAGCAGAGAAGGTGTATTTTTATGATTGTATAATTCAGCGATAAAATGGCAGGAATATATAGCTACCACTCAGCCTAGTCAGTGTTTCTCATTCCCCTTCCACCCCCACAGAGGAGCAGCATATATTTGTTATAAGTTATATTTGACATTTTCTAGTATTTTACAATTCCTTCTAAATACTTTAATCAAAATTGAACTTTCATGCTGTTAAATATAGTGTGTGTATGTACATCATTGCACAGAGCAGACAGTTTTTCCACTGGGAAAAAAATTACAGCTGATAAGATGAAGAAAGAACGAAACCATTGTTGCTTCTCACAGGAAGAATTAAAGCACAGAGGGATTTAAGGACATGCAGGAAGTCTGTTGGCAGAGCCAAGAACTGAACTGTCTCTCAAGTTCTGGTGCAAGTGCCTCTGCCACAGACCAAGCTTCTTGAGCAGGAGGGAAGCCATCCCTTTCACTGCCCTGATTCCCATTTGGCTGGAACAGAAACTGAAAAGGCTGATAAAGGGAAGGAGGGGGGAAAAAAAAAAAAAAGTAATCCTAGCTGTGAAGCTGCAGCCTCTTAACAAGGGAGAAGCAGTGTTCCCAAACGAACCAACCAATGCCTTTTTTTTCTATTTCCTCTTTATCCCATTCAAACCAAAAAGTAATGTTGCTGAAGTAATCCCAGTGTCACAGTGGAGGGTTCTGTGCAGCTGATCAGCGTAATGCGCTTCCCCTTGCTTGTGCTTTCTCTGGCTGCATACAGAAAGCCCTTCACTGACATTTATTTAATATTCTTTAAGAGAAAACACATGAAGAAAAAACCTTGCATTATTGGAACAAAACCCTGGCTTTGTTTTCAGATATTCCTTCCTTGCATCCTCTTTCTGCCTTTTTTAATTTAAATTAATCTTTGGGGTTTGGGGAAGGTTTTGGAACCAAGGCTTGCATTAATTTGGCAGGAATTGTTTAGTGCTGCACAATTCTATTCCATCAAATATTTTTTCACCTTAAATCCAAGTCTTGGATGGTACATCTGAAATGTCGTAGCAATTCACTTAAACAGAATTTGGTCGTAACCCAAACAGTAACAGCTATAGAGGGGCAAGACTCTGTAAGGAAAACACACCAAATATGAGATACTGCCTGTCTGTAGTTCATAGTGGAGATGGTGGCAAATAGGTGCTGTAGGACTGAGCCTTTTATGTTTTATGCGTTTCTTAAACTGTCCTGACCTGTTGGTTGAGAGCTATTTTGTTTGTATAGTACGTAACAGCACCTTTCTTATACTAAGTTCATTTCATACCTGAATTGGCTGCAATTGTCTTGGTGCTCTGAAGTTTTCTATCTACAGATAAGGAATTTTTTTGTTTTCATGTTTGCATGGCAAATTTTTAATGGAAATTGAGACATTGAGTTTTTTTCAGCATTTATAAAGTCATTTGTTGCTTCTGTGGTGGAAAGCAGCTGTTGGCCATATGTCTCACGTAAGATCAGCTTTTTCCCCTTTCATTAAATCAGTGGTATTTTAAAGGCTATTTTTAAATTGTGCTGGGCAAGAAGATAATTTTCTTCTGGTTTTGGTCTCAGTTATTAACCTGTGGGAATTTATCTTAGCATTCTATCTTTAGCCTAATATTTTACAGTACATGTGCTATGCTTCTAGTGAGTTGTTTGTTAGTATTGATGCTTGTGGACTATGCTGTTTTGGTTTAGCCTTATCTAGCAATTTAGTACCACACAGTTGCTTACTCACCTCCATCCCTCCAGGAAGAGAGTCAGAGGAAAAGACAAAGAAAGCTTGTAAAGGTGAGATAACTATTCAATAATATAAACGAAAATTATAGTGATACTAATGGTAACAATACTGCTACTGGTAAGTAATTAAAATAATAGAAAATAGAACATATGATACAGTAGGTCACCACCCGCCAAGCGACACACACAGCCAGGTCCCAGAGAAACAAGCGGTCCTAGATCCCTAGAGCGGGGAGACAACCTGCCGACACCCCAGCCCACTAATAAAGGAACCTGCCCCACCGCTGTAAACTGCACCAAGAGCTAACAACCCAGCTGTCAAACTAGCCCAAAGCCTTAACTATTCCTCAGGCCCCTTCCCGCCTCAGAATGTGCCCCGAGTCTGACATACTATGGAATGAAGCAACTCTCTTGCCACTCTGGGCCAGCCAGCACTGTGTAGAAGAGAAGCTCGTTCCTGCCTGAAACCAGCACATGTGCCTATAAGAAGTAGCAATTTTATCTATTCAAAAACATTTAAAAAAAATTACTGAAAGTGTTTATTCTTGCCTGATTTTTTTTTTTGCCTTGACCAAAGAAACTCCTGTGAAATTTCTGAGGTTTCCAGAATTAGTTTAGTTTCCTAATGATAATATTAAATCTTGATTATTTCAGACACTTGCAAATAAGAAACCAGTTACCATACAAGACTTGATAAACTATTCTATTAGCTTGTTGCTCCTAAAAGGTATAGCTCCCTCTCTTCTCTTCCTTCTTCTTTCTGCTTTCTCCTCCCTTCTCTTCTTCTTCAAAGTTGCTCCTAGCTTGTTCATTGTAGTCTAAGCAAAATGCAAGTATTACTTGCCAGAAATTATTTAGGACTAAAAAAAAAAAAAAACAACAAAAACAAGCCCAAACCAAACCAACAAAACAAAATGAAAACCCCCTTATCTATCAACACTGTTCACTCAAATTTGCAAACTTGGCATAACATGCTGTTCCTGGAGGTTTACTGGATTTTTTTTTTCTTCTTGTTACTCTGAGGCTTGGCTTGAGTGACTTGGGAAAACTTTCAGTTTCCCAAATTACTAAAACCTAAAGCATAACAGAAAATTTACTATAGTTTAAAAACAACTCCTTTTTGTTTCCTTCTGCATTTCAGGTTCTGGTTGAATTAAGAAAGGGAAGTTTTATACTCTCAAAATTCATATTGCCAAAGCTTTATTTTTGATAGAATGCTCTCCTTAGCTTCAAAATGAAATAATTTATTACTGTAAGAGGGACATTTTCACAGAATAAAGAGAGCCCACTGCAGTTATAATGTAAAATACATATTTGCTGTCATCAACTGTCCTGGTTGCATATCCATTCAGTGCATACTAATTCAATGAAAAGTTAAAGATACTGATATTAACTGAGCCTCACGTTACAGTAGTCAATAGCAGTAGTTTGAATCCTATACGTTAAAGGAGAGTTTCATTACCTCCAACTTTTTGTTAGGATCAAAAGAAATACTGACAGCCAGCACACTTCTATCTTTTGTGTGACATAGAAAGGTTATAGATTACAGGGGTTATCCACAGGCCATTGTTTTGATAATAACTAGGAGGGCAAGGAATATAAAAGGAAAGAAAGGCTTCATAATATACGCGGGCAGTTGGGAGAAATAGAATATGTTAAAACTTTTGTTACAAAACCAAATAGGCTGTTTTGAAAAGAAGATTTTAAAACCAAAAAGCTTAACACTCTTAATATCCAAACAAAGATTTCAGTGTAAAATAACAAATTCCCAAATCATCACTGAATTGTTGAATAAATGTCTGTCACTTATGGTGTCTGACAGTATGTGCTCCATGCTTTATTTTATTTCTTCTTGGTACTAGCACAAAAAAAGTGTTTTTATTCCAGAAAAAAGTAGTCATCTGTCTGCTATGCATATTTATACATAGGCAGTTCTAATGTAGTAAATGTGCTGTAATCTCAGGCTAATAAATAGGGTTTGAGTTTTTTCCAGTATCTTGAAAACTCATTATTTATAAGAAATATGCAGAAAAACCACTATAAATTTTTACTTTTAAGACAGCAAAAGAGAACTGAGAGTTCAGCTTCAGAAAATTCCTGATTCTGCTGTCCAACTGGGAAAGGATCAGAATAGAATGTTGCCTCCCTGTTATAACTCTCCTGGTAGTGAAAAAGGTTGTTTTGTTTACCCACAAATCTATTTGCAGAGAATACTCCCAATTTCTAAAAGGGGAGAGTTTTCCTATTTTAGTGCTGTGAAACTGTTTTTATAAAGGTTCATTCATCAGGAAGGAAAAAATGTCTTCTGTCACTTGGTTATTACTGTTTCTTTGGACAGGTGGTATGTTGTCATTACAATCTCTTAGACTTCTTCAACTGTTAAGTGTCTTAGTGATCAAGGTGCATTTCCAATTAGTATTCTTCATATCTTTGTGAAAGTGGTCTGTGTGGAAAGGTTACAATTCTCAAATATTCTTGAAAAAACAAACCAAAAATGTGTCTTCTACTGAGTAGCAATTGCATATCTGGTCTGCCTGAGTGCTATTTATATTTCAATCTGGTAGTATAACCAAAGAGGATTGAAAAAGTTTGTATGTTTTTAAAGGGTATAAGCATTTAATTGTACATATGGCTTCAAAAATCATCAAGAAAACAGGTAAGATCAAACTGAACATAATTATATTTTTAACTGAATCACAAAAGTAGCCTTCCTGGTGCATAAATCTGTAAACCTTAAATTGTTTTTAAAAAATGCATTTTGATTAGAATCATCTGGTTTTCTAGTATGGACAAAGAACAAGTTACTAATACTGTGCTTTTCAGAAACTAAGTTCTGTGATTCTTTGTCCAGGTTATGACTGAGTCATAAAACTTAGGTTGCTGCTTAAGAGTTACTAAGCCTTGTACCCAAATACATTCTTAAGTCTTCTTTTTCGTGTGTTCCACTATGCTTTTTTTAAGCGCAGGATTCCTGTTGCAATCTTCTTAGGTGCTTCTAGCATACAGTTACACAACTGTACAACTTCTTATGTCAGATTTCAGAGTTAGCAGCTTAATTTACCTGTTCTTCAAATTTGTGGATTCTCTGAACTATTTCTTGTATCTTATAATGGAGCATTGATATAGATTTTGAATAAAGTGATCTCTTGTTATACTTGAAGTAGATGGTTGTTGTCTAATGTAGAACAGTTTCAACACCGAATATGTTCATGTTGCAACAACTTATGTCTGAGCTGCATGATTAGGAATTTAAACTACATTTTAGACCAAACCTTGCCCTTTCTCTCATTTGTACTGGAAGTCCTGTAATGAGGACTAACTTGTATGATTCAGGATTTGCTACATTTGAACTGGAACCTGGCCAATTTGTAGTGAGCATACCAGCAAAGTACCTTGAATTTTAACAGTTGTCTTATTACACTCTAATAACTTCTTCAGAAAGGCATGTTTTTTCCACTATTAGGACAGTTGACAGGTAATAAACTGCAAGATGTTTCACAGATCACCATGGGAAATGGACCAGATACAAATGTGCAAGTGCAGGAATAAGGCATGGCGAAGCCAGTTAAGGCTTTATTGAAACAAACGTCATTGGGTTGAACAAAAACAGTGCCAATCATGTAGAGCAGCCATGCAGGGGAGACACAGTTGTCTCAGCCAAATGGCATGTTCTCTGCAGGAAGCCATATCCAACTCACGTTCTTTGAAAAACCTCATCTACCTGAAGTTTCATAAGTTTAATTTCAAAAGTGAGATTTGGAAGAATCGCAGAAGAATCCTTTTTTTTTTTTTTTCTTCCTCCTCCTTTTCTCCTTTTCCTTATGACCAACAGAAACCATGATTTGATCCATTAGATCATGAAATGTGTTACTACATATGTCCAGAATGATTAATCGATTAATCATCATACTTTTTGTAAAAACTGCAGCTGTTGATGCTGATGGGTGTTTGGGCTAATGCCTCTGATATTAGCACAGAAAAAGCTTCGATTTCAATTACTCTCCTTTTTTTTTTAAACAAGCCATAAATTCATTGCTATGCTTCACTTCTTTTTTCCTGCAGTACACTAAAATGAAGAGGCTACTAATGGATAACATTATGCCTACTTTATCTATAGGAAAATTGAAACATTAAAATGTTGAGTTGCACAGTGTCATACAACAGAGCTAGAAGTAAAATGCTGTTGTTATTCTAAAATTCCAGCTTCAGTGTCCAGATACATTGCTAGCATTGCTATCCCAAAGGCTTGCCACTGTGTGAAGATTTTGGTTTATTATATTTACTTCTCAAAGATCCATTATGAACATTCAGAGAGAAGCACAGTTCTTAATGAGGAAACTGTCATAAACTCGAAGTACTTCTCTAGACTGCATTTACCTCTATTGTAAGGGGTTCCACCCTGTAAAGTGCAGGTTTCTAAACTGATATGGAGTACACCAGCTAGTTTTAGGCTACTTCTGTGTACAACTAGCCATGTGAAATTCCTGAATTTATTCAGCATTGATACTCTGAAGGGAAGTAGGTACAGACTCACCTTGCTCCTATTACTTCAAGATAACACATCCTGTCATTTCTTAGTCCTTTTCTTTATACTATTTGACTCCAGTCCCATTGTTTACCCCAAAATCTGACCCTCTGGATTCCAGATCTACAAACGTCTGCCTTTCACACTTGTCCCTCTTCTTTGTCCTCCATAGCAACCCAACCCAATGGTTTCCTGCACTTTGGCTTCCAAACTCAATTTCTTTCCCACAGATATGCAGTTCCCAATGGATACTAGTCCCACCTTTCCTCCCTTAACTCTGTCCAGTTTGATGCCACCACCCTCTTCTTTTTCAGAGCCTCATATCAGTCCCACTCTCTTCTCATTCCTTCCCTTCAGTATTAACTGGTTCTCAGTCGTTGTTATTTTACCCAGTTGTTCCCCAGTTTTCTGTCAGTCTTCAGATCTGGCTCTTGCCATCTTGAATTTAGATCGGATTCTTTCCTCTTCCCTATGTTCACATTCCCAGCTACTGATAATCATTGAGCTACACACACACACAGAGGAGGAACTTTCTCTTTCTTCTGCTCTGAATTTAAATGTCCTGTCTTAGAGATGTCCTGGCCCACAGCAGTCAAGTTTGTAATCTGCATGAAGTCTTCACCTTGTGAGCTGGAGAATGTCCAGAGCAGACAGAATCTACAGGAAAAATAGCTGGTGAAATCTTAGTCTCTGCTGAATAGGTAGAAACTGCAATCTTTATCTTGATTTTTCTGAAAAAATACAATTTTACAGTGACTATCTGGTTTTGGCCCATGTTTCCTAATAATTCTTGAACAAACTGGCTGGGTTGAACTAAATTTGAAAGAGGGGTAGAGATCTCTGATATTAGGTTCCCACTTGATTTATAAGGAATGATTTTTTCCTCGGTTCTGGCTGTAGAATCAAGAAACATTTGTATTTGAAGTGGGTAAGAGAAACACCACTTTTGTAATGGCTCTGAGAGAGGTTTCTAGTGGTAACTCCATTCTGCTGCTGGCTGGAAGGAAGAAAGTTCCTTTTCTCCTTACCATATCAAATGCAACCTTTCCTCCTTGCCTACAAGGTTGAGAAACTGCTTTGTAATTGTTGCTCTGTTTTTTCATCCTTCTTTTGCCTGTTGCTTTGAATGTATAGCTTGCTTAGTTGCCTTTCAATTATTGCCTAGCCCTTTTTTAAGCCCATTTTGATGCTAACACTGAGTCCCAGGATTAAAGTCCCTAGGCATAAACTTCCCTCTTCACTTAAACTGTGCACTTTCCTTCATTGGTGTCACCTTAAAATTGACATTTCCAAGTGCTTCTCAGGAGCTTTGTTCTCTAGCATTCATTTCTTAAACCCTATCTCTGGGTTTTTTGTGCACTTCTGGGTTCTTTATATAGATTCTAAACCTTTGTGGCAGCAAAATAATGTGTATCCATGCCTGCATATGCTGACATTTCTAAAAGTAGAGTGATAATATTTTTTAATTTGTTTTTTATTTGGGCAATATTTACTTATTAGGTAAAAGTGGTAGATTGGCCTCTTCATCTTAACTTTTAACCATCATGCTAATAGGTCAGTTATTTTGTTCACATCAATTATGCCCCACAGATTTATTTTACTAATAGTATTAGTTTTTTCTCCTTCCTGTCCATAAAAGTTCATCTTTCTATGGCATATTGTCCATGACGAAGAGTTACTAGCCAGATGTACTGCCAGTGACTAGCAGTTCTCAGTGTATATTCTGGACTCTTGGCTTTGATCTAATTATTCAAGACCACAAGTAAGTTGTTCCCAATAATAAACTTGATACAGTTCAGGGATGTATAAGGCCACTGCCTCCTGTGGACTCCAGGCCCTGGGGATTCCTCTTGCTCAGCTCCTAGAGGCCAGTGCTTTGTGCCTGGACACCTGGAGGTCTCTCCATCCCCTTCTCACTCTAATGGATGGGGCAGCTGCTTTCCACTTTAGTCTCACTGTGTATGCCAAAAATGCACTGACTAGGACAGAGGATGCAGGTCACTGATGCAGCCACCTACACAGATGGTCTCAAAAGGCGCTGCCTTTAATAATACCCACAGCACACACATGAAGCAAAAGCATAAAGCCACATCTCCTTCCTATTCAAATGATGAGGTTTAAAGTTTGCTAGTGAAAACACTCCCCCACTTGCTCTCCAGGTCTGCAGAGCAAATTCCTTAAATACCAACATGGGCCCTCCGCCTATCTAATAACCTTGCCTGGACACTGAGCTCTCTTAACTGTTCTGCAGGTCTTCAACTTGCCTGATGACCCAGCGTGCTGCTCACTAGCAAATGTGCATATGCCCACAAACATCCCTGCCCTGAATCCCTTGACTATCAGGATGGGCTCTTCGCCTGTTTAATATTCTTGCCTGGACTCTGGACCTCCTCCTCACTAGCTCAGCCAGTTTAAAGTTTGCTAGAAAATCACACACTGATGCATATCAGAAGCAGTGTGCACTTGCAGCCCAGAAAGCCGACCATATCCTGGACTGCATCAAAAGAAGCGTGGGCAGCAGGTCGAGGGAGGTGATTCTTCCCCTCTACCTCTACTCTCGTGACACCCCACCTGCAGTACTGCATCCGGCACTGGAGCCCTCAATATCAGAAGGATATAGACCAGTTGGAGTGAGTCCAGAGGAGGCCACGAAGATGATCAGAGGGCTGGAGCACCTCTGCTATAGGGACAGGCTGAGAGAGTTGGGCTTGTTCAGCCTGGAGCAGAGAAGGCTCTGGGGAGACCTTATAGCACCTTCCAGTACCTGAAGGGGCTACAAGGAAGCTGGGGGGGACTTTTTACAAGGGCCTGTAGTGACAGGACAAGGGGGAATGGGTTTAAAATGAAAGCGGGGAGATTTATATTAGATATCAGGAAGAAATTCTTCCCAGAGAGCGTGCTGAAGCACTGGAACAGTTTGTCCAGAGAGGTTGTGGATGCCCCATCCCTGGAAGTGTTCAAGGCCAGGCTGGATGGGGCTTTGAGCAACTTGGGCTAGTGGAGGTTGTCCCTGCCCATGGGACCAGCCCCTTTTATACTCCCTTCTCCTTCCTGACCCCCTCACCTTAAACATTCCTTAATAACTTTTACATAGCCCTGCAGGCTGACCTCAAATATCCCAAATCCTCCTGTTCCTTGTTTCTCCCTGGACTTCATGACCAACAAACTGTCTGGCACTCTCCAAAGCTATGCTTTAGTTTCTTAATGTCTTGTCCAGTACATTGGAGTGTTAAAACTGGAGAGTTTGTCCCTGTCTCTGTTACCCCTTGTCTGTTATATTTGTGTCCGTGTGTTTTGTTTACGACTTTCACTATTACTCTTTGGATGGAAAAGCTCCTTGGTCTGATAATCCTAATGAAACAGATTCTCTGACGTGAAACTTACCCTTACAAGTACGAGCAGGGGTAACTAAATTCTGCTGGATGGGAATGTTACTGATTCTTCAGCTAGAAATTAGCATCTTCAACTCAGTGTGTTGATTCTTCAGCTAGAAATCAGCATCTTCAACTCAGTTTGAGTTGAAATATGATCTGAAAATAAAAGTCTCAGGAGGGGATTTTTAATCTTTTTTTCTGGGCAGTTTGGGTAAAGTGGTGATATCTGTGAAATATGTTTTACTGTTGATTTTTATATCAAGCTTGATCCATTTATCTATCCATTGGAGAAGCAAATTACCTGGCAGTGGATGAAATTTCATGGTAGTGAAACACTGAAATCATCTGAATCTCTCTCTATATATGCTATCTAGTTTTCTATGTGAATGGCAAAACCATTAACACTTGTAGCATTTCTTTTGAAAGGCCAAAGCTGTGCTAAGGTGTTGGCAGCCTGCCGACTGGAACCCTTTGATCCGCCATGCACTTCCTAGCGAACCTTAGCAGGCGTCTTTTCAGCTGCTCTGTGGCAAGGCTTTGATGTGCTGAGAACATGGTCACAGTGTGGGGCAGCTGTGTCTCTGAAAAAGGACCAGGGAAAGCAGGAGGAATGACTATTCAGATCTTGCCGTGTGGGTATTCAGGCTGCGGTGGTCCAACTTTTGCAGCCACGGGTGGGACCAGTGCAAGTTTTGGAAGCCCTTAGAAGCTAGACATTGATTTGATGGTAACAGCTCCAGACTCTGTGTTATGATGAGCAGAAGGCAGCACATCACTGTGCATATGCCATGAACAGAAAAGGAAGCATTTAGCCTTCGGTGGTGTTGCTTACTGACCTGATGGGTCAGCATGAAGTATTGCCTACGTGAGGTCTGCTTGCACGCTATGGGATAGACTTTGCTTTGCTTTTGACGTGTAATTCTGATGCCTAATGCTCCTAGTAATGTCATTGCATCAAAGACCCCTTGATCATGCCTTTCTGTTAAATTTATGCTGAGGATCATAAAAATTTGGGGTGGGGGAGATCCTCGAGGATTTATACAGTCTAAGTATAAAATAAGAAATAGCAGGCAGGGAAGGACAATTAAAGAACATTGCTCGGTGTCAGCATGGTGCTTGGCATACCAGCATCAGGAGGAAGATCTAACAGGTGAATGCTGGGCACTTTAACGTGTGTCTGATAAATCAGAAAGGTAATCACTGTGAAGATCCTTGTTCCTGAGGAGTCACTAAAGCTGCAAGTAATGCAGAGTGTTTATAGGGAGCCATATTATTCATGGATTGCTTTGTTTCTTTTGGTCTTTTCAGGTGTTCCAGGACCTTGGCACTTCTGTATTGTCAGGTGCATTTAGAGGATACAACATCTGCCTCTTTGCGTATGGACAGACAGGTTCAGGAAAAACGTACACAATGCTGGGAACACCTGTGAGTTACGCCATTCATTTCACATTTAGGGCTGGGGGAGGGATGTCCAGCAGAAACATCACATTCTTTTTAGACTCTGATTATTGTTCTTGTTGAACAGAATGCCTGTACATGTTTTATTTGGTAAGTCAAGCCTTTACATTTAGGTAAATAATATAGCAGCAGCTAAAAATAATAGAAAATATAGTGTAGTTTAAGTATTTCTTTTAGATAACCTTCATCTTACTAGGAAAGAATCTTATTGCTATTAATAAAGGGTAAAAAAAAACTATACCTCTGAATTGTTCTACTTTTTAGAAACATTTAGCTCAAGATAATACAAAGTATTCATTCTCATAATTTTTTGGCAGTCTGAGCTGTGCTGAAATTAAATTACTTTCACAAATAAAACTGGCTACAATTCACAGGAATACTTTTGTAACAGGCTTAATTATCTTCTTGAGACATATATCTATTGCAGAAGTTATCCTTTGGCCTGTGGAAACTAATACTTGCTTCACTTCCAGTTTTGAAATGTATTTGAACAGTGCTTGCAGAAACTGTTATGTTTTAAGATTCTTGTCTACCAGGTACCACTTAAAGTGCATTTTCACCTTGGTACTCAGATTGATGGTGTCAGCTGAGGATTTCCTGCACTCTGCTGCAAGACAAGGCAATTTGATCTCTATCCAGTAATATTCTTGGCTGTTTGTGAAACATGCCCCTAAAAAAAGAAAAATTTTATGTAACGGTTTGTGTGAGTGGACTACTGTTTCCTATACCCATGGGATTCAATTTTTAAGGTGAAATAAGGATAAAATTCAATCAAACCCTGAAGATAAGAAAAAGACTCTTTTGGAATGGTTTGCTTTTGCCAGGAGCTTGGATTTTTAAAATTCTATTTTCCCCACAGACATCACCAATAGAATTTTGTTCAGTTATGACTTGATTCTCCATTCATTTTGTTCTAAATCAAGCTTAGCTCCTTGAAAGCCTGAAGAATTGTTAAAATTGGAGTTAACAGGTGACAAAGTAGGATATTTATATTACATTATTTTGAAAATTTCTTAGCCATTCAGAATGACTATGTCTTGAAATATTTATTTATTTCCAAGGCAGTTTCCAGGTGTAGTGTTTCTAAGAGATTTCTGACTTAGAAAGTGATTTCCTTCTCAAATGGAACCCTGCTTTGATATGATCTTTATTAAACATGTATTCACTGTGAAAGTGTTCAAAACTAGGAAGAAACAAGTATTTGGTGTGAACTGAATTTATGTCCACAGTGGTCCACTTGGTGAACCTGGACTTTCTCCCCTAAACAGCCATTTCAAGTGTGCCATCTAAAAGCCTTTCATGCTATTCAGCAAGCAGCTCCCACCTATGCCTTAGAGTCTCTTCCTCAGCGTGTGTTGGTACTGCAATCACTGAAGTGTGAGCAATCATCTCATAAGAACAGTCATCACACAAAAAACCACCGTTACTTCAGTGTTGTGTAGACTGTTTGGGCAAAGTTTATATCGCCTAGTTTGGGTACTGTTTAACAGCCTGTATCCCATTCTCTCTGACAGACCATATTGGTAAATCTAGAACATAAAGCTGTTCCAAGCCTGTTCTGTGATGCTGTAGCATAAATAAATAAAAGTAGAATAAGGAAAAAATAAAATATTCATGACCAATCCAGCTAGTTTTAGTGTTGGTCTGGCTTCATCTAGACTGCAACACCTCTGACATAGACATGTCCAGTATCTTTACATGAAACAGCTCTGGGATTTAACCAAAGCCTCTAAACTTTTCACTGATTCTGTATAAGTTGCTCTAAAATGATTTTGCTATAAATAGCATTTGAACTGAAGCTAAGACAGCTGACATTACACAGCACGTGTGCAAGATGCTTCAGCTGGAGTAGTAGAGCATTGCCATGCTCTTCTGAGCTACACTCCAAGGCGGTTTGTGTTGTAATGCACCATACAGCCACTACTTTAATGCTGCACTAAGATTCTGTCTTTCTCTTATAATTTGTTTTTTATTTAAAAATAAGTTTTGCAAGAGTGAGAGCAAGTATGTTGTTTATTTTTTTTTCTGTTTATTGTTTGAAGGCATCCATTGGGCTGACACCTCGTATATGTGAGGTACTTCCTTTCTATTTCACTTGCATGTGTTTAAGCTGTCAGATTTTCTTGATGGATTTAAAATTTACATAAAATTCTGCTTTGTACAGGGCCTGTTTTCAAGGAAGGATGATTACTCAGACCAGACAGCATCTTGCAGAGTAAAGGTCAGGTAAGTGTACCACTGTTTTGGGCAATGCTATGAACACTTTCAACAACATATTCCTGTAATCAAGCAAAGTAAAGACTAGTTTGTTTTGTTTCTGTTTTCTCAGATAATAATACTTTTGGAACAAGGGGGAGAACATAGAGTGAGGATGAGAAAGTGTTTGGTTTAGGTTTCCATCTCAGTACAGGGTTCTTTGGATTTGTCTGTTCACTTTTGTATAGACAGCTGAAATAGGAGTGCATTAAAAATTAACTTCCTGTTTGTTTAACTCTTAAATTTGAGCCATAATCCTACATTCCATTCTTGTTAATAGTTCCAGCCTTCCAGTACATGAAGGGCACCTACAAGGAAGCTGGGAGGGGACTTTTTACAAGGGCCTGTAGTGACAGGACAAGGGGTAATGGGTTTAGATTGAAAGCGGGGAGGTTTAGATTAGATATCGGGAAGAAATTCTTCATGGAGAGGGTGGTGAAGCACTGGAACAGGTTGCCCAGAGAAGCTGTGGATGCCCCATCCCTGGCAGTGTTCAAGGCCAGGCTGGATGCGGCTTGGAGCAACCTGGTCTAGTGGAAGGTGTCCCTGCCCATGGCAGGGGGGTTGGAACTAGATGGTCTTTAAGGTCCCTTCCAACCCAAACCATTCTATGATTCTATGGTTCCCATTGATCTAATGAAGCATTGTATGTGGAAGTCTGGGGATTTGAGCTCACTAGTGTTACAAAAGCATATTTTATTAATTTTTAAAATAAATACTGAATGTCTCTTGCTTCTTGGAAATTTGCTACTATGAGTTCTTTCTACGTGCACTGCATGGGAAGGCACCAGTAACAGAGATAATGAAAATGAATTCATTATCTCTGTTATAATTTCATTATCGTCATGAAAGATCTATGTAAAATTCAGGTAGTTACATCGTCTAAATATATACTTTCTCTTTTTTTTTTTTTTAATTGTGTACATTTAACATCCTTTTTTTTCTTTTCATGCTTTTCAGTTTTCTTGAAATCTATAATGAGCGTGTCCGAGATTTGTTAAAACAATCAGACCAAAAGAAACCTTACACACTTCGAGTGCGAGAACACCCTGAAACAGGACCATATGTACAAGGTGAGAACCGGCTTCACAACTAACATGAGAATTTCAGTAAATGCCTATCAGGTCTGTATGTATCTTTGCGTATGTTCCTGGCATGATCCTAATTGCTTCTGCTCTTCAAAGGTTACTTTCCTCAAATATTTTGCTTGTTAACATGAAACGTGTAATACGCTGAAAGCTTTGCCTCTGTTATCTCACTGACTGGATATCCTGCACTTTTCTGTTTGCCTTTCCAGGCATAGGTCGTGTGTGAGCCATAGTGTTTTGCTTTCTTTTGTTTTAAATAAATCTGAACTTAATCAAGAAATCCACCAACATCAGCTCTAAATGGGTTCTTCAAACCAGCCTAAGGCCCCTCCATGCCTGTTTCACTCCTTGGCAGCAGTATATGTATATAAAATAATAACAATAAAAAGGTAGATAAATGCAACTGTTTGTTGTTGCAGGCCAGGCTGTCAGAAGCAGTGAAAAATCAGCATTACCCAACTGAGATCCCAATAAGCTTAATTTTTCTTCATCACACTGATAAAGCACAGGATGGGTAATGTAGGTGCATTGTATGATTAAAAACATCACACGCTTTTTAATTCACGCTTGCAACAGCAGCGTCTCAGGTGGCTTTGTGTTTGCTAGTGAACTGTAACTTTCAAATCAGGAGACACAGAACAGATGGAAAAAACACCACATGTATCTTTTCTGTTTCAGTTGTCTTTCTTATTTTAGCTCTTACCTTCTCGCTCATTGATTTTTGTGCTTCCAGTTCATTTTCACTTTTGATTAGTGCCTTTACTTCAGGCTTTTCCATGGCTTTAGATTGAAGATCGAAGATTGATACTTTGTAATTTGATTGGCTCCCAATGTAAAGTTTGCCTGCTGTGTTGCCCTTCATCTGACCAACTGACAAAAGGCGTGTGTCTCAAAATCAGTGCACCGGTGAAGTCATACGGAGTAGTTTTATGGTGGAGATCAGAAGGAAGAGCCTTTTCCAGGCTGATGAAAGTTTCAAAAATTAGTCAGTTTGTTTAGAAAGTAAATGTATACGTTTCTTTTTCAGTGTGCCTTAATCTCTAGTGCACAGAATTCCAAAGTTGCCTCTGGTACCACTGATTCTGCAACTGCTTGGCTGGCCACCAAGTGGGTAGTAACACCTAGTGTGCAAAATGCATATCACGCAAAATTTTATTGGTCCTGTCACGTCAGTTCAAATACAGATTTGTTCTGGCTTTTAAATTGAGTTCTTATCTCTTTGTTCTGTGAATTCCTTTTGTTCTCCCTCTCTTTGTCTTTATCATGGCATTACATGTTGGATTGTTACCCTCACTTCAGAGATTAAGACAAGGGTGACTTGACCGTGTAATTGAATGGAACCTGTAATTCCCTGGGCACCTGCAATATCGGCCATAGTATATCTAACAACCGACAGTTGTTACCAATTCCTTCTCTCAAAATTTGAAATAAGTACTTGGGAAGTGTTGAACTTGCATGGTCCTATACACAAGGGAGTGTCTGGCATTCTGGTTATTTCAGCTGTGCTTTCCCAGCACATCAGCATTCTGTTTAAGGAGAGTTGGAAAATAGATGAATTGATGGCCTCATTAGTATGGCAAACTTACATTCTTTGAAAAGCAGATTCACAGACATTTGGCCTTTATTGAGGTCTTTCCAAGATTCTCTTTCTACCTGCTTGTTATCGGGCAACTTCATTGTTGGTAGAGAACAGATACTAATTATTTTCTTTTAGCAGCTGCTCATTCACCACACAAGAAAAGGTCTTTAAACTGCTTCCTTCCTTGGCAATTTCCATCCCTTTTCTGAGGCCTTACATCTCCAGTGATTCCTTGGCTGAATATAATGGAGTTTCCTTGTTTTAAAAGAAAACGAAGTTATAGGTTCTGCCAATGGGCTGGCTTGCCTTTTGTCACTATTTTGTCTTCATCTGAAACCTTCCAGGCCAAATCTGTCACTTCCTTTCCTGTTCTGTTGTGGTGGGTTTTTTTGGGGTGGGGTTGTGTTTTGTTGGTTTTTTTAAACTTAATTTTACCCCTTTTGAATAAGGATTTTGTACATAGACAGAACTATAAATTTTAAGTGGAACACTTTTATGCTCGAGTTCTGAAACATCCCACAAAACCTCCCAATTGATAAGATTTTGTAAAATAAGAGGAAAGGATGTAAAAAAAGGTACAGCTTTGGCCACATTTGTAAATCCAATATGAATACTTTATTTTAGAAGATTCTCTCCCTCTGTATCTTATGACAGCCTCCCAAAATCAGTGTTAATGCCTGTAAGAAAAAAAAAAAAATTTTAATGATAAAAGTGATTTGCATTTTTAGAAAAACTGATCACATGCATGAAAAATGAAGTAATTTCTCTGCTGAAGGCATCAGGCGGTGTAACTAGATGCTGTTGTGAGAGCATGTGAACAGAAAAGGTTTCAGGCTGATGAGTCAGTGGCTTGTGGCAACAGTCAGATGACATAGTTCTATTTCTTAGATATGTGTATGTAAGTATATATTAATAAATAAACATGCTTATGTACAGTTTACGCAATGAAGAACTTCAACAGTTTGCTTGCTTTACTAGAGAGAACCCTGGTGTCTTTTGAGGAAACGGACTAATAAAGAAGGTGTGATTACATAGCTCATTTTGGAACTGCACTTATTAGCTCACATCAAAAATAAGCAGCAGTGAGAAAGTCCAGAGGTCCTTTGAATGCAGGTGAGGAGTACAGTCAGCTTGATTTTAATAACATCAAATTCAAGAAAATGAAATAGTTCACAACACTGGTACGAAATGCCCTTCTCAACTGCAGTAATATATTGCTTCAATGAAAGATTGCTGTTCTCTGTAGTGAGGGCCTTCTGCGTGCTGAAGTAGTCTTTGGCAGTTTTCTGTGTCGTCTCTCTGTTCAGGATTAGAGCACAGGAATATTGTTTCCCATAACTAGATGTCTGAGATCAGGATTATCAGCAAGTTTAGTAGAAAGGGGAGCTTGTTTTTGTATTCGCCTTCCTGATAATTTGCTGTATGGGAGAAATAAACATGGGGAACATCAGCAAAGCTCAGAAATTTTCTTTAATTTCCCATAGATCCAGTATGTTAGGGACTAGCATCTATATTTGCATACTTGTTGCAAACCATTAGTAGTAATGTTAAGGGTTGCTGACTTAGATCAGGAACTCCTTAGTGTTATCGTTAGTTTGTCAGTTGTGTGGTTGGTGTCAATGATATCCAGAGTACAGTTAGCACAGGACAAAGAACAGAGAGGAAATCAGAAAACTTAACCCCTGTAAGGATGCTTAGGTGCTCTGGACAATGCATTTTCTATTTACAAGTCCAGCCGGGAAGTCCCAACTCTGAACACTGAAGTATTGTGAATACTTTCCAGCCCATCATTTTCCATGTAAAGGCTGTGAGATTGTAGCCTTTAAAATGCTGAAAGTGTTTCAGTGCTTTGGGTTGGAATCGTTTCAAAACTTCTTCCTCACAGATGGTTGCACTGTTAAGGAATCGGACACTCTTAAGTCAGGAAATGATGCAATCTATTTTGTTACTCTGAAACAGATTTCTGGGGGAGATCCTGTTTTACTCAGAGGCAGATTTCTAGATGATCAAGTGTGTTTGATCTTTCTATGGGACTTGAAAATTACCTTTCTTTTTCTAGCAGCCAACAGAACACTTTGTCATTTCTTTTCAAACAATATTTACAGTATTTAATTTACCTTATTGAAAAACTAAATGTTTTGAACTCTGTGCTGGATTCACTGTTCTAGTACTTGTGGAAACGTAGATAGCTAAGCATTTCTTCCCTGCCTCCATTTTATAACTGGATTTTTATTCAGTGAAATAAGACCCTGAAAAAGGGTCTGGGAAAACAATGTATGATAGTTTCCATAGTCTGAGCTTTGAAGATCCCAGTGCTGTTGGAAAATTAATGGGCCTCTTTCTCAAATGGAAAATGTGATGACTTCTGGAATTAATGTATTGTAAAGGGACGCTGGAGAGAAGAAGTGCTTTTGTTTGAAAATCATCCTATACTTGGCGTGTGTGCGAGCGTGCATGAAGTACACTGCAGTTAGGGGTTTTTAAAAGTGTGGGTGATCCAAAAATCCTTTTTTGTTTTCTTTATGTGTGTCAGTTGGTAGAGGACTAAAATAAATTCCCATCTTTGGCTTTCATTGCAAGTCAAGCAAGCTCTTACCACGGAAGGATAGACTCTCTAAGAGTGGCAGTAGCATTTTTTTTGTTCTTGCTGAATTCTATATTTGTCTTGACTTACATCCTAGCAGTAGATAAATTATTTGATCCAAATAAATCACATTTTTCAATACTCTGCCTTCATCCATACTTTTGTGACCTGCAGTAATACAAACCAAACCTAAATCAGTGTCAAGGGAGGAAGTAGCCCTGGATGCCAGCTGTGGGGTAAAACGTTCTCCAAGGGCGTGTTTTCCTAGGTACTGTGTGACAAAGACTTGCTTCACAGCTCAGGTGGATCGTCGGAGTCACTGCAGTACAATAAATGATAACTACCCATCACCATAAAAAGCAAACGAGGCATATTAAACTGGATTTATGTGAAATACAAGCCCGTTGAGGTTCATTTTGTGCCTGCTGGGGTTTGCATTTTGCAAGGGGCTGCGCTGCAGCAGCACACTGCCCTCCACCCGCGGGGGCCTGTTCCGTCACAACTCCCAGGCCGCAGGCTCTGCTGTGCAGGGTTTCCTGCATTTCTTTTCAGTGGGGTTTTTCCCCCTTCAACAAAAAATCCGATTTTAAAAAAAAAAAAAAAGCCCTGAAAGCAGAAGATATAAAAAGGCAAGATGTTTCATATCATTATTTGGGTACCCTCTGGGGAGAAAGGAGTGTGAAGACTTCTAACTGTTGCAGGCTGAAGCCTAGTTAAGTAAGTGGTAAATATTCACAGGAATTGCTTCCTAAATCTGTTAGTTGTGCTAGTAGAGCTGTTTTCCAGAGGTAATGGCAAAAAGCTTCTTTAACGCATCTGTACCCGATTAGTAGCAGTGACATAGCTGAAAATTTCTTGTGGAGTTTCAGTTATACTATTTTCTAAATACCATCATTCTGCAGACAAATTGGAAAAAGGTCTCCACTTTGAAGGTACAGGGTGTTTTTGTAGTGATGTCACTGCATCTGAAGGATGGATTGCAATTCTTTATTTTATTTTTGAAAAAAAGATTCTCTAGTTGAGAGTTTACTTGGCAAACAGGCTGGCATCCCAGCAGAACATCCTTATGCTCCTGATGTTGGGTAAATTGTTGGGCAAACTGACTGAAACTTCCTGAGAAAAATATGCATTTAACTGGTTTTTTTTTTTTTTAAATCTTTTACAGGATTGACTCAACATTTAGTTACAGACTACAAGCAAGTTGTAGAACTTCTAGAAGAAGGAATAGCTAAAAGGTATTTTATAAAACAATAAAACAAACCAGATCTGTCTTTATTTGACACTTCTTTCACCATGTGTTGATTTCATTGATGTTTATCTAACTGACAGTGTTGCCAGTGGTTCGTTGTCATCCTGCACATGATTTACACATGTTACAAAACCTCATATTATCCACAGTAAGAGCTACAAGTACTCATGAAGTTGTTTCTTCAAAACTGATTCAATGTTGACATACCCACAAAATTCAACCATCTGTCTGGGATAAAAATTGCATGCCAGGAAAACATCTTGCTGTAAACAGATTTCAGTTTTTCTCCTCTACTTTCTCATGACACTTTGGACTGTACAGCTTTCCACTCACTTGTTAGTGTAACTTAGTGATTTTGAACTTCTGAAAAGATAGTGTATTTTTATTTAATGTCTAAAAGCATTTGTATAAGTGTGGGGTTTTTTTGTTTGTTTTGTTTGGTTTTGGGATTTTCTTTGTGGGTGTTTTGGTTTTGGGTTTTTTTAAGTTCTTAATCCAAATCATGCACATTTGGTCCAAAAGAACTGTGGAAATTGGCACACCAGTGAAGCCAACAATTTCAGCTCTTATTAGTCAAGACACTTCTTTTACTTTTTCAGCAGGGAGCCTTGGATATCAATACAACTGCCATTACAGTGACGGAAAAGAGTTGTATTTGAAAGGATCCTCCAAATACAAATCACAGTTCCAAAATTGATATTAAGTCTTATCATAAGAGAGGTCAGGATTTTAGAATATCAGTGATGCTGGGAAGTAAAGAAAAACTAAGCTGCATTATCACAAAAATGTAGAATATACAGAGGATTACATTTTGCTGCTTCTGCTTGTAGCAGTCAATAGATGCAACTCTGGTAAGAACAGACTTTTTCACAACAACAACAAAATTCCGGTGTGTCTACTAGTGTAATCCTACAGTTGTCTCTGCTAAGGAAATAGAAGATTTAGAGAAAACAAAATCAGAGCTTCAATGTTTTGTGTGTGAGTTTTTGTGATGCTGAAGTTTCAGCCTTTGTCACTTGCATGAAACCAAGCAACTTGTTCCTTTTTTAACTTTTCAAAAGTTTACTTGGAATATATAGGAAACTCCTGTTTACTTCTAGTCTTTATTTTTATGACTTATTCTGCAGAGTATTTATTAGCACATTGTAAATGCAAGCAAATTAATTTAAAACATCTACAGTCTGGGATTTGGTGCCAAATGGGCATCAGCAAGATCTTGGGGATACAGAAGGTGGGGAGCGTGTTGCAACTGCCCAATATGGCTGGAAGCAGGAGAGGAGCAGATGGGGCATGAGGGCTCCAAGTCTGACGGTACAAGAAAGATAGCAGGGGAAGCTCCTCTTGAACATGGGTGTTGCTTTTCCTGGGGGAGAGGGCAGCTCCTGTACTAACAACAAGCAGAGTTAACTGAAGGCATTTTTTCTGCCAGTTGATTTTATCAGGCGATCTCCAGCTCAGCTCTGGCTGCACCCCTCCATTATAAAATAAACATATATGATTTTCAACATGCAATAATTATTTTTATTGTGACTCTTTTATTATTTTTTCCTTGACGCTTTGCAAGACTTACTCTCAAATGCTTAAGAATGAAATATTTGAAATGAAGGAAATACAGATTTCCAGAAGCATAGCCCTGGTGCTGTGTAAAGCAAAACAACCCATGAATCTAGATAATATTATTAGAATAGTTAAAAAAATAAAAATGTACACCACATTTATCATAGAATATATGAGAAACCGATATGTATGTTCTCCCATAAAAATGCTCACATGGCTTATGAGTAGTAGAGTTGTGAACTTGCCCTCCAATTACCCTGTGTGCTGTCAGAGGTGAGAAGTGAGTACTAACACTTCCTCCTCCAAATCCTGGGGCACCTTCTGTTTCTCTTTTGCTTTATAAACTTCAGTGCTGTTCCTTTACGTTCTCTGCCTACAGTGGAACTGTTCACTGTCTTTTGCCCTTTACCTAGTTGCTTGTCTTCCTCCTGCAATGTCTGGAGACGAGATCACGTTCTCCTGCTTCCTCAGCTTAGGCTCACTTACAGCCATGATGCACTAGACTACTTGTAGCTTTTGGCAGTGCCAGCTTACATGGCCGTGGAGGTGTAGGAAGCAGAGAGTAATAGGGAGTAGAGTCCTTGGCCAAATACTCTGTGATCAGACCTGGGAATATAGCCTACCATATTCTTCAAGTTTTGCTTTCAGTCATCTTCATTTATCTGCTGTACTTGTTACTTTTGTTTTCCCTGGATACTGGCAAATAAACCTTTCGGACTGAATGGTTTGTTCTTCTTTCTAGAATCACAGCAGCTACACATATTCACAACGCCAGCAGCAGATCCCATGCTATCTTCACCATCCACTACACTCAGGTTAGCAAAAAATGGTCCAGCTTCCTTTTCACTCTCAAAAAGCATTGTTCAGTGTGTTGTGCTTTGTTTACTTGTTACCGTTTTGAGCTGTTTGTAATAATCTTGACGGAAAGTGTTACCTTTTTCCTTTGGATCACACTGCAGATGTGTTACGCTTCCAACACCGCCTGATGTGTTGAGTGTTTACTGAAGCATTCTTGTTCCTTTATGCAAGCTAATAGTCAGAAGTGATGCCAAAGGCTCACTGTAAAAAGAGATGTTTAAAGTTTTAATCAGCCCTTTGAAATGCAATACCCCCTCCAGGATGCTGTGAAAATTACGTGTGAATATGTTTGAAGTTATAATTTGTCGTATTTGTTTAGGATCCTTAATTGAAGAATAGCATTAGTTTAACACCAAAATCTTTTATCTGTCCAGCTTTTCAGATGTGCTCATCTCTTTAGCATTTGGCATCCAGTACTCTCCCAGGGACAATGCACCCTTTCTCTGGAGGAATTATATCTTTCCCTGGCAGGGAAGTTGTTCGGTGATCCAATAGACCTTTTCTATCTCACACTTCTAACATCCTGTAATCACAGAACATTTAGGGATATTTTTCAGTAGTTTCACAAAAGACCTTTGGAATACATTAGTGGAAAATAACTCTGCAAGGTCTACAAGAAAGCCTTTCACAGTCGCTAGGCAGTAAAGATTTTTTTCAAGAGGAAATTGGCATAAGAGGGTAGTTTCTCGGTGGGGTGAGAAAGCTGTTGAGTTAATGGTTTGAACATAGTGGGTCAAGGTCACAAAAAAACAGTGAGACAGTCATATGCACAACTGTTTCAGACAAAAGAGCACATCTATTTTTATTTTCATTAATTAGTTAAGAGGAATAATCTTATTTATTTACATTTTTCTCTTCAGGGTATATTGGAGAACAATCTCCCCTCTGAAATTGCAAGCAAGATCAACTTAGTGGACCTCGCAGGCAGGTAATAATATACTGAGGGGCAAAAAGATAATTTTCTCTTAACGTGCTGGTAGTACTGCCTTAAAAGATGACATTTAATATTTTAAAACTTCATTAAACTAGTAATAAGCCTGACTTTTGTGTGCAGTAACAAGGAATATTGAGTTAATACTGTCTCTGACATCTGTTCTTCTGTATTGGGTATTGTATTTCACTGGGGAAGAGAATTCCTGGGTCTTCAAATCCAATACTGTGCTGTTGCATATACTTAAGGTAATTCCATTCAAACCTGTATTCTTGTTAAGTCGCTTTTCCAGTAGCTATTGATGGAATTACTGAATCTGAGCTTGGAAAGAAAGAGAAAAAATAAAGGAATGTATTCCTCCTGGCTGCCTAGCATGGTCAGGAGAATATAGTCCTATGTCACTGCTTATGTTGTTCATGTTCCAAACGTTTCTAAGTCTCTGATCTTAGCTATGCATTTCAGCAAGGAACATGTGGCCATGCTGGATGTGACAGAGAAGAGAAAGATGGAAGATATGCTGAAGAGTTGTAGAACAGTTGGAGAACAGGGCATTTTTCTTTCTGTAGAGCATAAATTGCCATGTGTATCTAAGCATAGAAAGTGGTGTTGAGGGTTATATAGGCTTTCACCAAGGCAGTTTACGCTTGCCATTGTGAAATGTATGTGTGGTTTTGTTTTTTTAAATTCAGAAACACTATGATTGGGTTGCACAGTTCAGGCTTGAATTGATGTTTTTGATGAGTCTTGAACAGTAGTTTGTGCCAATGGCTTTTGCTTGTGGTTGTTTGGATTTTCTGAACCAGAGAGTATGTAAAATATCCAAAGCATATGTGGTTTGGTTTTTTTTTTATTGCAAAGCTTGCAATTTCTGTTTTCTTGTATGTCAGGAAAATACATAAAGTTTTCATATTGATTTTATGTTAGTAATTAAGCATATTTGTTCCATTTGCATTGTGTTTTCTATGCTTGTATGCTACAGTGAAAGAGCTGATCCCAGTTACTGTAAAGATCGAATTACTGAAGGTGCCAATATTAACAAGTCACTAGTTACACTTGGAATTGTCATCTCCACTTTAGGTAAGCACAGTAGTTCTTTATATTGAAGCGTAGTGATAAAAGCATAGGACTGGCTCACCATGAGCTGTGTCTTAAGCCTTATCTATATTTACAACAAAAAGCTGAACAGAACAGCTGTGTGGCATCTTCATAAACTGTAATGACATGTAAGAAAATTAAATAGCCGTGATAGAAAAAGATAAAACCTTTCCTGTGCTCTGTGATATTTCTCCTTCAGCACAAAATTCACAGATGTTCAGCAGCTGCCAGAGCATAAACACCATAACAAGCGAAGGAGAGAGCGCTCATGCTGACAGTCCTTCCACAAGCAGCATCAGTGGGACCAGGAGACCAGCGTACATCCCATACCGTGACTCCATCCTCACCTGGCTTCTGAAGGACAGTCTGGGTGGCAACTCCAAGACCATTATGATTGCCAGTGAGTTTGGTTTCTGTTCTTTGTTAACGTTTTGCACTACATTACCCCCTTAAAATACATGTCTACTACAGTAAGAAGACAGCTATATCACTTACGAGTCTGTCCTTGTAAAGATATTCATAAATACTTCATAGAATACTCAAGGAAATGAAAGACCGTGCTGATTGTGCGTAAAGTTAAGCTTAAGAGTCTTTCCAAGGTCATAGCATTGATTTAAAGTGATTTATACAGTTATAAATACAGTCTTGAAGCTATATAAATACAGATTGTATTAATTCAATCTCTATGAGCTTGATGAAATATCTGTAAGGGTATTTTTGGGTTTGTTTTTTAAAGCAAAACTCAGATCCACCATTTTGCAAAGTGATGGGTTAAGCTGATTACTTTTTAAAACAGTGTTTCTTTTCTATTTGTTTTCTCCCTATAGCTATCTCTCCTGCCAGCTCCAGCTACAATGAGACCATGAGTACATTGAGATACGCTTCAAATGCCAAAAATATTATTAACAAGCCCAGAGTGAATGAGGTGAGGCCCCGAGTTCTGCTTTTCATTCTTGTTCCATTTTGTTGTGTGTATTATTTAAGGTTTATTCAGTATATCTGCTCTCTGAATAAAATTCATACCTCCTTTTCCCATGTTAAAGAGTGCTGAATAGGAGCCTGAATATTACAGATATAATTCCCTTGATCCCCTCCAGCTTAAGCCACTTAGAATTTTGCACCTATTCATCGACCATTCATCGCTGTCCATTGAGTTTCAATTGTTATGACATGTGTGTTTACCCTATGTCTTTAGGATAAGTTCTGACAGATATGTTAGGATTATTTGTCACTATTTAACCTGTTACTGTAAGTGTAGAACCCTTGCAACCCTTCCTTTTGGCCTGTTAAATGAGCTCTGTTAAGGTTGCAAACTCAAGAGTTCAAAAGTTAATAGGCGAGGCCTAAGGTAGCCTATGTAGCCTCAATTTGTCTTTTCAGTACACAAAATGATGAAGCATTTAAATGCAGGGGAATCATTTTTTGCCACAGAACCCCAGCTTCATCGTACAAAATAGGCCTGTTCCAGGTATGAACTGTGTGGCAGATTCATTTCCAATTTTATCAGTGCTTATCAACAGCTAAAGGGTGGGTGTCAGGGGGATGGTCAGGCTCTTCTCAGTGGTGTCTGGTGACAGGACTAGGGGCAATGGCCATAAATTGGGAAACAGAAGGTTCAACCTGAACATGAGGAAACACTTCTTCACTGTGAGGGTGACAGAGCCCTGGAACAGGCTGCCCAGAGAGGTGGTGGAGTCTCCTTCTCTGGAGACTTTTCAAAGCTGCCTGGACTTGTTCCTGTGTTCTCTACTCTAGGTGATCCTGCTCTGGCAGGGGGATTGGACTAGGTGGTCTCTGGAGGTCCCTTCCAACCCCTTCCACTCTGTGAATTTGTGACTCTGCGATTGTCCAGGTGTCCTTCACAAGCTGCACAAGTTACAAGGTGTCAGGGTATTAAGGGTAGAGTCTGACGCTGCCCCTATTGCAGCATTCTTGTTCAGTGCAAGTTCAGATGCTTAAAGCAAACTCTCAGTGTTTGCCTGTTCCTCATTTTCCACTCTTATCCCCAGTCCATGTGTATCAAGTGGGAAAAATAAAAATTCTCCCATTCAAAGGCATGCTGTTAAAACAGATTGATTAGCAGTTGTGGAGGTTTTAGACACTATAGTGATGAGAACCAGCCTAAAAAATTCCATGGGGAAATGCATAATTCTGCCTGTCTTCACAGCAGAATCCAAATAGCACATAATAATCAAGATCTACGATCACATGTGCTGGAAATATAAAATTCTTGAATTGCTGCTCTTTTAACTGTGCATTTTTTGCCTGGCGTTCTATGAGGCTGCTGTCCTACAGTGATCATACAACTTAGGGACTGAATCACAGTGTTTCCATTTAAGGAGACTGAATTGAATTAAGGTTTCAAAAAAAGTCTTGATTTCAGCATTTTCTAATCTTTGAGCAGTTGACTTTACCATTTTAGTAGCATTCTTTCGTGATTTGGCCTGGACATATCAAGATTTTATCTATGGATAAAAGGATAGAATCTTAGAGATGTACTTCTCTTATTTGCCTTCCTAACAACACTTGGTTAAATCTTGGGCAGAAGGAAACCCTTCTAATCAAAGGTTTCCCAAATTTAATTACCAGTGCTGATAACTAGTTTTTAGACATCACTAGTGGCAGCAAATAGTGTGTTTGGTTTAAGCAGCAGCAGTTCTCAGCCCTGTGACAGGCCACAGGCAAGTAGACACAGTCCTCCTGAGTTAGCCTCTTGTTACACACAGCCTCTCAGCCTCCCAGCTTGTGTGCTCATCACTCTTGCACAGCCCATGCTAGGCCCTTAACTCCATCCCTTCAGCTAGCTGCCTTCTTCCCCTCACTGCAAACTGACCTCAGCCAAAGTGGCACTGGCAGCCCAGAGAAAGTTCTCTCTTGGCTCAAGAGTTTCCCTGAACTGTCCACAAAATGCTGCTTGCCTAAAACTGCCAGTGCAGAGATCATAGAGTCATAGAATCGTAGAATGGTTGGGGTTGGAAGGGACCCAAAAGATCATCTAGTTCCAACCCCCCTGCCATGGGCAGGGACCCCTTCCACTAGACCAGGTTGCTCAAAGCCACATCCAGCCTGGCCTTGAAGACATCCAGGGATGGGGCATCCACAACATCTCTGGGCAACCTGTTCCAGTGCCTCACCACCCTCTCTGTGAAGAATTTCTTCCTGATATCTAATCTAAACCTCCCTGATTTCAATTTGTACCCGTTACCCCTTGTCCTATCACTACAGGCCCTTGTAAAAAGTCCTCTCCCAGCACCCTTGGAGATGATTACTCCCAAAGTGAGATAAATGTCTCCAGACAAGCAGACAGGAAATGCTTTGTGCATCAGCTCCAAGGGCTTTTAATACCATGGTTGGTGACATTCTGGTTGGTCTCCTCTAGATTTTTCTCCTCTACATGACAGAAATAACAGCATTTTTCTGACTCGATGGGACTCTTTTGAAGGTAAATCCATAAAAGTAGTGATGTATCCAGCTATGGTCATGATGGGAAGACCTACTTACCATGGTAGGTCTGTGTTCAGAAAAGAGATGGAGCAAAGTTTACAGGAAAAGAGAACCCATCAAAGATGGGAGCCACCTGGCCCTAGGTAGTACATCCCGGGGCCTGGCAGAGGGGAGCAAGGAGTGCTGCTGTGAGTGTGCCTTTTTCCTTGCTCCTGAACAGCTCTGCATTGATTTTTATAGCTAGAATTATTTAAAGAATGATTTTAATCTATCTGTGTCTCAATGTTTCAGGATGCAAATGTAAAACTGATCAGAGAACTGCAAGAAGAAATTGATAGGTTGAAAACTATGCTGATGAGCTTTGAACTGGTACGTAAGAACACTTCCCAACTAGAGCACCAGTGGTGCTTTAGGTTGCTATAGTAGCTTATTTTCATCTTGTCTGTTTATCTTTCCATGTTTCTTTTAACTGGAGGGAAGTTAAACTGTTTTCTGACCGATTTCATGATGATTATAAGGCTAAGTGCATTTCTGTAATTTCTCCTTTTTCTGGCATTATATTGATAATCCTGAAGTATAAACAGTTGTGTAATGATTAGAAAGGATTTCCTTGCCTGTCTTTCATGGAGTCGGATGGTTTTGTTGTCCAGAAATATGGTGAAATATAAATGTTTTATTTGTAGGGATATGGAAGCAGCAAGACAGTATGAAATATTGATCATTGCAAATTCCCTGACAGACTTGTTACAATCCTCTTTCCCAAAAAAAGTGAACTAGTAGACCTCAGCAGTATTTTGGAGGTTTCACCCTGCCTGCAAGCTCTGTCCCCCAAAAGAAGTTGTGAACGTCTGTGAGCCCTCACAATACAGCCGACACTCTTTGGTTTTTTCTCCTTTGGAATAATAATAGCATCTTGGTTTTCCATGCCACAGAGAACATGTTTTTCTGGGAGAGACTGGAACTACAGTGCAGGATTTATTTACATGGAAATATCTCTTTGTGAATACTTTTTCACCAGTTCTTCACAAAAGCTTGCATGCAATAGCTAGGGAGGTGTAGGCTAAATGCTAGAAGGCAGCATCCAATGTCTTTGTATTTTGTCTTTCCTTCTCCCAAGTGCATTTCCTTGAAACCCTGGACAGTGAAAGAACATGCCTGCTAGTTGTGAATAAGGAAACTAACATGTAGCTCTTGGTGGCTGTTTTTTGTACAGAGGAATTCCAGTCCTTCTTGGAGCGATGACAGAGATGGAAATCTGACTGAGCTGGTTCTTCAGAATGAAATGAAGGTATGTATGATCTCTTTGATGCTGTAACTCTCTCCTGTTTCACTGGACCAGGAAGTTCTGAAACCACAGTGACAATGTTTTTGTCCTAATCCTTTTCTGTTTGCTGTGAATAGGCAGGAAACCGCCATCCTTAATGCATTTTGGGTTCTCTCTACCAGTTTGTGATGAAAGTTTCATGTTGTTAATGGTATATTGTCCATTGCATATCACTAAGTCTGTGCAATCTACTCCTTATTTGAAAGCTGTTTCAATAGATTACAGTAGTTCATTATACAGAACCTCTCTCTTCTAAGATTAAACTCCTCCATTTTATTCAAAGGAAATCATTGTGTTGGGCTTTAGCCATGTGATCACCAAATTACTAAGAAGATTTAATCACTGGTGGCCGGAAAGGTTTTGGAGATCTTAAAATTAAGTTTTTCTTGAAGACAGGTGGCAAAATAACTGGTTAGCATGATCATATGTCTTTCTGATGTTTTGGGAATGAGTGAGTCTTCAGTAGATTAAACCTGCTTCAGTAGGTGGTAGTACAGTTTTTACCCAGCTGGGGGTTTTTTCTTCTGTCACCACAGAAATATACTGCAATTAGAAGTGCACCTGCATTGCAACTGGTGAAAGAATTTTGCACACAGTAACTGGAAAAAAAAAAGTTGTTCTTTCTGAAGAAATTTATGTATGAGAAAAGTTAACCTGCTTAGTAGGTGAAACAGTGTCCTCTCCTATTCTTTAAGATTGAGCAATTGACCAAAGACTGGACAAGTAAGTGGACAGACAGGAAAGCCATCATGGAAGAATACAGTGTGGACATCAACAAAGAAAAAGCTGGAGTAACGATAGATTCTAGTTTACCTCATCTAATGGCCATGGATGATGATATCCTCAGCACAGGAGTGGTGCTGTATCATCTCAGGGTGAGATACTGTCATTTCTCTTATTTTTTCCTTTGTTTTTGAAAACACTTGTTTTCTTTGGAAACGTAGACTGCTTGAAGTGGCATTACAACAACAACTATCCAAAAGGAAAGGCCACAGCCCACAGGACACAGGTAACGGGGGGAAAAAAAAACCAGAAAAGGATACATGAAAGTGGAGGAGGAGAAGAAATCATGTATGGAATAAGAAGTTGACCTCTTATAAATGCATGTGCAAATTATTTGATAATGTATCATAAGTAGAATACTCAAATTAGACATTAATAGTTTGTCCCCAAAGCATGAGGACAGGTGTGAGTGCATGTGTGTGTGTAGGCGTAAAGGATGGTGCTTGAAGTATACCAGACATACAAGTCCAGATTTTACTAGGTACTTGTATCCTTAAGACTAGAATTACTTGGATCTACTATGCATAGATCCAAGATAAAAGTAAGCTTTAACAAGCACAAGCTCACTTTGGCTATGACTTCTATATATGGCTCTTTTAACCCTACCAGGCCTGCCAAATAGATTACAGGTGTGTAGTTCAAGTGCTAATTGCTTGTTATCCCACCTGAGTGGCTGTTTTCCAGGATCAGGTAGAATTCCTGGCCTCATGGGCATTGTTTTGCTGTGTAGCTGCTCATTTAAGACAAGGTTTTCACCAAGAAACTTCCATGACATTGTATGTATGTTACTGTATGTTGTGGCTTACGATGTGCATGGCTAGGTCAAATAGTTTCAGGGGATTTTTTTGTTTAATAAGTCAGTGCTAAACTAGACTTTTTAGTGTTGTTTAAATGAATGGAAATTGCCAAAATATTGATGCTGTTTAACATAAAAGGAATGATGGATGGGCATCTCTATAGAGGTACACTCATGAGCAAAGAATTTGTTAAATATGCTTGAAAATCTTGTATCTGTCCACTAATAAAATATCTTAATCCAAATCTAGGTTTTGTGCTACGTGATATAGTTTAGGAACACAGGATTTTTTTTTTTTCCCCCTGTTAAAAGGCTGCAACAAATATTTGAAAAAGAAATCATGTTGTTCTTTATCATATTGAAAGGGAAACCTTACTAATTTTTCTCATGCCAGCTCAAAGAAATTGTACCAGGTAATAATTAGAGAACAAGTATTAATGTCCAGTTCTGATCTACATGCAACTTGAACTGCTCAATCCTACATTGACATTAAATTCCTATTAGAAGTAATTAATATCAAATATTTTTCTATTATGTGCCATTTTGGAAACAGCAAATATTTTCACATACTAATTTTGCCAACACCTACAGTAATTCAAAGATACTAATTTTAATGGAGAAACCTAGTTTGAAGGGTCACCTTGTGAAGTCATTAGTGTCTCTCTGTCACACTAACATCTTTGTCCCCTCTTTCTTTGCTCCTAGATGCTGCCTTTTCTTTTCTTTGTGCTTTGCACCTTTTAGACTCTGGTGTCTGTTACCTTCATCTGAACAACAAGAAGGTAAAACATTAGCAGTTCCTTACGTATTAGGGCATCAGTATGTAACAGCACTTGACATTGTACTTCTAGAGAGGCCGTGGCAGCAGTTCCCAGATCACATTGAATAAACATTGTCTTATTCTTTTCATCACTTGATGGTCCATAGTATTAATTGCACTAATCAATGCTGTGTCTGTGCTTAAAGAACCTTTCTTTCTTAGGTTCTGTTCTTTTTTTCTGACTTTCATTAACAAAAATACAGGTTTTCCCTATAGTTTAACTGATCTTTTTGCATAGCTTAAAAATATGGGATCTTTATATTGTTTTAGAAAAAGATGTACTTTTTCTTCACAAGCTTTTCTGAAAGTTGGAGTACTCCTAAAACTGAAGGGGAAAAGTAATCTCATACTCTTTGGCACTATACTATGCCTTGGGAATTCTACCCTTAGTCAGGAAACACTGCCAGAAAAGAGGGCAACAATGCAAAAGCACTTCAGAGATATGAAGGTGTACCTTAATACATGAAGGTGAAGTTGTGAGATCATTTCACCTGAATCATCTGTCTTTCAAATTTTCAGGTAGAATACTCAATATAAAATTAAGAAAGACTATAAATATGTAAATTATTAGCTCAGTGATAGCATTTAAAAAAATGAAATTGTTATAGGCCTGGGCTGTGACTCTGTTTGTTTTGTTTTCTTCTTTAAGTTGAGTTAGTTTGCTGTGCCCTTGCTCTCAGCTGCAATTTTTTGTTGTACTTAAACTCACCCAGAATTACTCCTCTAATTGGGATACTACTGTGAATTTCAGGAGCCTATACTGCTGTAATACACTTTTCTGAATTCAATTGTATTACCAAGGAGCTGCTTCAGCCTACTGGAAAAAAGTTTCTTCTGGAACTAGAATAACTATTTCTTTGCTTAGACAAGAAGAGAGTAGAGAAAGAGGTCTTTCAGGAGTTGGTTTCCTCCTCTTTGTATAAAATACATGTTGCTAACTCGCTTGATAGTATGAGGTGTGAGTCAAAGGCCATATGGATCATAAGTTTTCTAGAAGTTGTGGCCAAGCCAGGTGGATATTTTGTGGTTAAGTCCACTGGATGTTAAGCTGATGTGTATCTTGATAATTACTCCAAAGCAGGGGAACTGAGCACTATCCAGTTTTCAGTCTCTCCAGCAAAGGAGTCTCATCAGAGCTTGTCGCAGAGGAGTCTGTTAGTTGGTTCAGGTAGCTGAGCTCTGTGAGGAACTGGATGATAATCATTCCCTTTCCCTCCAATGCACAAAAGCACTATGATGTACCCATAATTACCTGTAACTGCATCATCTTACAGTAAGGTACAGCTTTCCTTTTCCCAGTCTTCAGGCTTCCAATCACTGCTACTTGCTTCATCTTTACATTTGAGTGATAATATGCTTGGAGTATGATGCGTATGCCATTTATTCTAGTTAGAATACAAAAATCCAGTAGTTTAATTACCATAGTTAATTTTAATATGACTGAAAGATTTGCCAGTAAGTCATTTTAGGGCGCCTTCACTAATCAATTTACAGTAATCAAGTAGACTGTCTCTTCAGAGCTCGGAAATGATCTTGCTTTGTTTTCCTAAGGAAAAAGATAGAATTGGTAACGGAACACACTAGGCAGATGGCAAATTCATTGCTTTTTTGGGTAGTTTTTTCTCATAGTATTGATTAAATTACTGGTTTATTCATATTTGTACTGTATCATAAGAATACTATCTGCCTTCCATCGCTGGCCCATAGTGTGGCTTGAGTCTGCTTGTTCTGGAGACTTTTATCCCTTTGCAGTTACTGAATCTTCAGGTTTGGGAACTTGCCCCTATACCATAACCACCAAGAAGAGTTTTCACAAATGTAGTTTAATTTTTCGGAGAAAGTTCTCCTTTAGTAGTTAGTTTGAAGAATTCATAATCCATGACAAAGTTCCCTGACAAAATAGGAATTCTGTTACTTTTATGTCTGAAAATACTGATTAACCGCATAATGATTTTGCATCTTCTTTTTTCCTGCATGGGATCTTTATAAAAAGAATTATCTTGCTTCGACAAACAGGAAGTCTTGCTGTAAAAGTTCAAAGCATCAGAACGTGTGAATCAAAATATTTGTCTCAGTCACAGCCCAAAAATATCCACCAAGGGTTACTTCATCTACTAGTGTAGTAATAGGAGAAACTGACATAGCTGTAGGATAAGTAGTAAAAGCACTGCGATGGGGGACAGCAGGCTGACGTATTACGAAGTAGTAGGTAGAGTTTGTTCTAAAGAATTCAGTCATTCAGAGGTGATTTATTTCACGTATTTGCTAAGATGCTGTACCAAAACATTTTTAATCATTATATATGATCCGCTTTCAGGAACTGATTTTTAAATTAGTTATTTTCTTGTTTTAGGAAGGAACAACCAAAATTGGAAGAAGTGATTCAGACCAAGATCAAGACATTGGTAAGAGAATTATATTACAAGTTATTTTATGATATGGTCAGGTCAAACCAAGAGGTTTATGTTTGTCAAGTGTAATAGCTAGCTAATATTTCTGTTTGTCAGCTTTCGTTATAAAAGAATGTAAATAGAAGAGAATAATTGTTTAAGTTGGCTAAAATCTTTCAGTTATTTTTTGGTTTTATTTAAGAGGTCAAGAAGTCAATGATTTTGACTTAATTGAGATATTCTTGGAATTGTCTTCCCACCTGTGAAATGTTATACTGGAGTTTAAAAATCCATCATCCAAATCTTGGTATGTTCTGTCCTAAACTAGGGGCACAAGTGATTGAGACATTAAAAATGCTTTTCAGCACTACTTGGGCAGAGTACTGTAGATATAAAATCAGAATTATTTGGAATATTTTTTTACTTAATTGCATTTCTACTCCTAATTTTAATAGTCAGTCTCTAGAGGTACAAACAATGATACAGAATTAAAACTTTATACTGATGTTGGAAATTTTGTGGAATCTCAGCTTTGGTTACTTTTGCTAAATCTGATTATATTTGATTCATTTCTTCTGATAGACTAGTAAAATATAAAGAATAAATGCCACAATAGCAATAAGAAAATTCAACACAATAGAAGAATTTGCACATCAGCTTATGAATCAGAAATTATCATATAGTTTTTCAGAACCAGAAATTCTTTAAAAGAGCAATCTCATTTTTTTTAATCAAGTAAGTTTTTTCTGTGATTGAGTACTGGGCTAGCAGTCAAATGAATTGGCAATTTAATCTCCTTGTTCTGCATATGACATAGTTTTCTGAGGTATGAAGTATGCGGTCATAGTGTCAAACAGTGCGTGGTACTTCATTCTGAGGAAAATAGTGCAAGCCCAACCCCATTGACAGGTGAGATAAAACAAATCTATACATCGTAGTTTTGCAGGGACGGTGGATTGAAAAGGACCACTGTATGATAGATAACAACTGTGGGATTGTGACACTGCGACCAGTTCAGGGCGCACACTGCACTGTGAATGGATGTGAAGTCACTGGATCATGTCGACTCTCACAAGGTAAGGCTTGATTTTTCTGTGAATGCTGCATCATAATCAACTTACCTTTGGAGTTTAGAGACAAGGATTTATGGAACTCGTGCAGGTTTAAGAACTACATCTCTGTCTCCTATTCCTGCCTAGCACCACAAGGTTTGATCCATAGCTACAGCTTCTAGACTGGGACAAATTAATTAACTACCCTACAGAAAGTAAAGTGAAGACATAGGTGACAATATTAGGACCCACTTTTGGCAGCAGTAGTCTGCAGCCTTCTGAAAAGGCAAGACCTGTAGTCAGAAGCCCATTTCACCCAACTATTTTCAAGTTGTTTTTAAAAAAAAAAAATCCAGTTCCTGGGAACTTACGCTATCTTCTTTTTAATATCCAGGTCACTGCAACCCCAAATTTCCAACAGTAGGTTGATTATATTTTTGATAATGAAGTCATGCTGGTCTTTCATATGAACAGGAAATTTACTGTTATGTTGAGTTTGCAGAGATCTCCAAGATTATTTTGCTTGGGTGCTGTTATTACAGAATCATAGCTCTGCTGTTCCATAGTGGCAAATTTTAAAAATAGCTCTCTGCTCTATGATGGTGAGAAAGCTGTTGGTCAGAATTATTTTTTTTTAACATACTGTTCTGTAGTAGTTTGTATATGCTGTAGCCTGTTTACTGGAGTTAAGAAGCTGCTAACATTCTAGGGGCCAACTGTTTGATGAATTAGGTCTCCGTAGATTTCTAACTAATTTTTTTTCACAGGGGCCCTTGTTGTTCTTGGCAAGTCTCACAAGTTTAGATTCAATCACCCAGCAGAAGCTGCTATCTTAAGACAAAGAAGATCAGTAAGTTCTAAAACTGTATTTTTCTTTCCTAATTCTTCATTGATTTTCCTAATTATTTTTCCTCTTAAAAGCAAGCCTGATGCAGATAGTATTTCTTCTCATCATATTCACTTGCTTCATTTCCTCCATCTAATGGTCTGTAATGGCACTAAACCTTCTGTGGGAGGACACTAATGCTTCTTTCAGATGTACTTAGCAAAAGATGATGCAGATCCCTTGAATAATTTAGTGTTTCCTATTTCTAGTCATGACTACAGTAGTATTGAAACAGAAAGACAGAATTCCGCAGTGAAAAGACCAGTTAAGAACATTTCTACATTTGATAATTTTCTGAATTATCTTCACTATCTGTCATTTCACCATCCCAAATGAGGTATACTAGAAGAAATGGAAAATTTAAGGGATTAAGTACTTGAGTATTGTTGCCTCGGAAAGCACTTAATTGTTACATACATCAGAAACAGGTAAATTCTTGGTATGTTAGGCCAACGGCATCCTGGCTTGTGTCAGAAATAGCATGGCCAGCAGGACCAGGGCAGTGATTGTGTCCCTGTATGCGGCACTGGTAATACTGCACCTCGAATCCTGTGTTCAGTTTTGGTCCCCTCACTGCAAGAAGGACATTGACATGCTGGAGCGTGTCCAGAGAAGGGTGACAGAGCTGGGGAAGGGTCTGGAGCACAAGTCCTGTGAGGAGCAGCTGAGGGAGCTGGGGTTGGTCAGCCTGCAGAAGAGGAAGCTCAGGGGAGACCTGATTGCTCTCTTCAACTACCTGAAAGGAGGTTGCAGAGAGGTGGGGATTGGTGTCCTCTCCCAGGTGACAAGTGATAGGACAAGAGGAAATGGCCTCAAGTTGAACCAGGGGATGTTTAGATTGGATATAAATTTCTTCACTAAAAAGGCTGTCAGGCATTGGAACGGGCTGCCCAGGGATGTTTGAGTCACCATCCCTGGAGGTATTTAAGAGATATGTGGATGAGGTGCTTAGGGACATGGTTTAGTGGTGGACTTGGCAGTGCTGGCTTAACGGTTGGACTTCATGATCTTAAGTTTTCCAACCTAAATGATTCTATGATTCTTTGAATTTCACTGCAAACTACTGCAAATTCAGATTCTTTGAATTTCACTGCAAATTTCACTAACTACTGCAAGATATTATTTGGTCAGCTAGTTCAATAATGTTTTAAAAACTTAGATAATTCTTAAAATGACTGGCATATATAACTAAAAAAACTAACTTAAAGAATGTAGATTTTCCGGCTTACGACATAGCCATATTACCAACTGGTATTGGCAAGGATCTGCCTTTTAAAATGGATTTTCGTATAGTAATGTGAACTAACTACTGCAAGATATTATTTGGTCAGCTAGTTCAATAATGTTTTAAAAACTTAGATAATTCTTAAAATGACTGGCATATATAACTAAAAAAACTAACTTAAAGAATGTAGATTTTCCGGCTTACGACATAGCCATATTACCAACTGGTATTGGCAAGGATCTGCCTTTTAAAATGGATTTTCGTATAGTAATGTTTTATACTTTCTGCTCAACTGTCCTTTTGTGCTCATTTCTGTAGTTAAGGGGCTTAACTTCCGTTTGTTTTCATATGTAATTTCTTGGTTAATTAAACATGCAGTACATTAAAACAGAGCTGCAAAAAGAGGTGTACTCAGTAACAAATACTTAGCAATTTTGCAAATTATCAAAGACTAACTGAAAGTGTAAGTGAGATTGTTAACTCAGTGGGAGGTCTCCTGCAGCATTGCACAGGTAGTTAGCAATGGTGGTATTAATGAACTTGGAAGTTCCTGGCTTGCTGTGATGTTCTCATGCCCATTCTCATGTTGTGTGTTTTGTAGATTCATGAAACCCCACCCATTCTGAGTTGTGGAGATTTGGACTGGCTCAACTTGGATGGAAATTGCACCCATTCTCCTCACTATATCCTTTCTTCTCTTGACAAGTAAGTTTAAAACAAACAAACGAAAAAATTATTTCTTATGTTGGATGATGTCTGAACAAGGGCCTGGTTCAGATAAAACTGAGTTGTATATAGAACAGGTCCCATCATGTTTTCAAGTGTTCGAATAAAAGTGCCTGAGAAAATGCATCGTCCAACTAACATACAATGTTATGATGTCCAGGCAACAAACCTGAAAAATTATTTATTGATGAACAGTGAATACCGATGCACAATCAAGAAGGTGATGCAGATGAGACTGTCTGACAGCCTCAGTTCACTTGCACATCTGCATTATAGCCATTTTGATTTATGAGCTAATCTATAGCTTTTACAATATTCTTACTTCAATATTCTTACTTTTCTAGATAAGAATTGTGATTTAGCCAAGGTAATTATTGCCAATTCAGTTTCCCTGCTAATTTGTTGTGGAAATCAGAAGGTTGTTTTGTTCATAAATTCCCTTCAGTTTAAGTCCTCATTGAGCCCTCCATCTTCAAAGCCATTGAGATTCTTTTTTTAAAACTGAGCAGTAAATAAGGCATAGACTGCTTCCAAAATGTTGAAGAGCTGCTCATACTCACAGTGCCTAGTGTATGTTTTCCATGGCAGAGCCGTTCTGAAAGGGAAATAATTGGTGTGATGAAGAGAGTAATTAATATGTATCAGGAACATGAATTAAGATGTCTCCTGGGTTTCAGTTCATAACATTGAAAGCAGAATATCACAGAATTAAATGTAATTGGGTTCTTTCTCTTTTTTAATTTCTCTCAGCCTGGCACATTCAATTGACCTGTTAAAGGCAAGAAACAGCCATCTTCTCTTTCATATCTGTTGATAGTTCTGCTTCTTGCTAGAGTGTTTTTGATGTGGCAACATACTGGGACTCTATCTCTCTCTAAAGGAATTATCTCCTCTTGGTTTTATGAACATAAAATGTTATCTCTGTTTTGAACAACTTTTCATACTTCTAGTCAATTGGCTCGCTTTCCACCTTGGACAGTGTGTTTCTGCGTGTCTCTTTTAATGTATCTAATCTCTATGTTTACTTTTCATTTGCTGCAGTGATACCTTTCTATACAAAATAGTATTTCATTTTGTTTCTTTACTGAGGTACATTTTACACATTGCTACTGTTATTTTCTTTGTAAGAGTTACAAATAATTTAAAAATAAGTGTTTGTCTAACGACTTTCAAAAATACCAAGTAAATACCCACTCGCTCTTTACATGAGTATAAACATCAGAGGTGCAGCTTTTGTCATGGAAATTTGTTGATGGTCCTAGAGAAGCCCGCAGAAATCCCGAAGCATTGTCAACAGTTTAGCACAGAACTGCACTTAGTTTTCTCCTTTTTAACCTGACTGAAGAATGTTTTTGACTGATTTTTTTTCCAGACCATGTTCAGATGGTGGGTTTGAGTTGATCAATTTTTTTAATCACAGGACTGTGCGTATCACATTGCTTGACATTACCCTCATACTTACCTGGAGTGTTTCAAATGGTCACTTCAGTGAAAATGAAAAGCATTATCATATTGCATTCACTTGATTTTTATGAATGTCTACCTCTTACAGGAAAAAGCTACAAACTGTGTCTAACACTAGTTGTAATTCACCTTACATAATCCAGTGGTATTTTCTTCTTTCTTGAGTAGGTTTTTATTTTTTTTTCAAAATTAAACTGAATTGATCCATTCAACCTTCCTACGGTAACCAGAAAACCTCTGTTTCTGTCCAGACAGATAGTTTTGCTCATGTAGGTTATAACTGAGACATCTAGCCTGAGATCTGTAATAGGAGAATAAAGCAAGATATATGTAGTCCCTCAAATGTCCAGCTTGTGTGAAGAAAAGTCGTCAGATACTAAAAGTTGTGTCAAGGGACTTTGCAAACAGTAATATAAGGCTAACTGGACTACAGGGAGGGCTCATTTGCTTGTCAATAGAAAGTCCGCCTAGTACTGGGTCTTGTCTCTGTCAGAAAAGATGATTAGAGGAAAATACAGGAAAGGGGCAAGCTGTGTGTGTGTCTCTCTCCCCTCTCACTTGGTAGTTGTTGATGCTTTCCCAGCTGCTAGCAATCTACATCTTAGTCTTGCTCCACTGAAAATTACAGTAACATCTCTGTGTATAATAGGCTTCAGTGAACTTTTTTTGCCTTCTTTCTGAATATCTTTATGATTTCCTGTTTTTATTTTTACAGTCAAAAATGTAGAATCTGTAAAGAAAACAGATGTTGTCCTGAACTAAGGTAAGAATGTTAATGTGTCTAAATCATGCTGTATTTTAAAGCCATGACTAGGGTGGGGTTTGCACTGAAGCTGCCACCAATTTACACGAACCCTAAAATATACTAAATTTGACGTCAGTAGTAGGTAGTGTGGATACTCATTAGTATATTGAAAATTCCTTGGACAAATCGGGTTCTGTTCTGGTGTGAAGAAAAAGGCTTTATGGAAGAGGTGTTTTCTTCTGTATTTTTTATTTCAGAACATATGACCATCTGTATTATGGTCATGATTACTTATAGTTTTATCTCCCATACTGTCAGTGTGGTGACACTTTTCTCACCTGCTTTCCATGGGTTGAAATACCAGTTCAGCCTCTAATTGTATGTTAAAATATTTTGAGGAATGAGAGAGAAAACAAATTTCCACCATTGCAAATATTCAATATTATAATTTAGGCATGAAACTTTCCTTGGAAAGGGGTGTGATTCATTGTACTCTTACTTGGCTTTTTGCTCGTACACCCTACTCAGTACCCCAGCCCTTGCAACTTCTGCTGTTTGTTGCCAGGTAGCAAACACACAGAGGGCTTGTGACTGGCATCACCAATCTTGAATACATTACGACAGCATCACCACAAATAAGTAGATAATGAAGTTCATGCTCCTGTCATTGTCTTAATACCATACTGCATATAAATATAAGTTCTGATTTTGTTCTCTTGCTGGTTTGAAAAAAAACAGGAGTTGTTCCATTAGAGTTCAGTGGTATAGCAGTACACTGAATTAGCTGCTTGGAACGTGTTTAAGTTCTTTTTCCTTGAAAATATCAATATTGTTAAAAAATTCTACTAAGAATGTGTGAAATTCTACTGAACTGGAAAGGAAACAGTGCTGTAGATATAGCATCAGATGCTGGAGAACACAACACTTACTATTCTGATGTGGTATAGTTAACACATGCAACTAATATCAGTAAAAATATTACTCATGAGTTCTTACTAACACCTTTCATTTGAAAAATTCAAAGTGCTCTACTAATGCAAGTTAAACAAACCTTTTGCATCTCTTAAAAGATCCCTCCCATATTTCATTTTGCAGAGAAATGCACTGTGTTTAATTACAGCAACTCTGCAACTGCCAGCAGAATCGCATACGGTCAGTTAGCAGGGGAACTAACTGATTCTGTATATAACTGAAATCATAAGGGGGAAAACCTCCGATAGATTGGAGCTCCAGCTGAACTGGAATTTAGCAAGGCAGCAGTGACCTTTACTGGAGTGTGTGTTGTGTCGGTGACTCCTTGCCAAAGAGAGGTCGCTTTTGGAAAGGTTATTTAAAAAATTGTTATATTAAGTTGTTGCCTTACTGTTGTTTTGGGGGATGTAGGAAAAGAAGAAAAAAAGAGGTTTTGTATGAAAAGATAAAAGAAGTCCCACAAAAAAACCACCAAAAAACAAACACACGACACCCCCACCCCCACTCCCCCCTACCAAAATCTCCAAGCAAACAACAAAAAATCCATAGGTCTAATTTTTCTGTAAGCAAACCAGCTAATCAAAAATCCAAATGCTATTTCACCTGATGGTCACTTCACTGGAGGGGATTCCTCTGTGTGCACATTACCAAAAGTTCCTTATTTCTAAAGGTTTCTGCCTCTGCTGACCGTTTTGACTGATTCCTAGTTCCTACCCCCTGGTACCTCCTGTCCCCTAACCCCCAAATTCTGCTTTGAATTGTGTGAGTGGCATTGCTTCAGGAGGCTGGAGGAGGTGCTAAGACAAGGTCTTCACATCTCCTCTGTCAGTCTTCACTTTGCTTTAGGTGGGAGCAGGGAGAGGTTGGAGCCTCTGTGTTAGGTAGAAGGAGGTGTACGATCCCGTGCTGCTGCTGTGTAATGCTCTCAGCCCCTGTGGGAAGGGCGCCGGGTTGGGCACGGGTGGAGGGGAGGATGAAGCAGGGGTGGATGTATATCAGTGGCTTGTGACCCTGACTTGTGACTGCTTTCAGTGCTGGGATTTGCAAAATGCCCTGCCAACATCTCCTTTTTCTGCTTCATCATTAACTCTTCTTCCCCTGGAAAAGCATTTGTAGAAGAAAATAGGGCTCGAACACTAGGCAGAAAGAAGGATGGGGATGCTCACTTGACTGATGTTTCCTTTGGGAAAATTGGCAAATTTCAGCTTCTAGCAACAGTGTTGATTTACACGTGAGTTTCTCTATTTGAGCCTTAAGATTCTGTTGCAGCAGGCATTCAGCCTCACCACAGAGCTATTGCTGCCATAGTTACTGAAAACTGCATTATGCTGTAGCAGCCGCCAGCCTCTGCATCAGCAGTAGAAGTGTTTGGGGGAGAGGGGAGGAGAATTGCACAATAGGATCCCGGAGAGCTGACGACAAAACAGGCTGGAAAAAAATGTGGATTTACGGATGGTTCATTTAGCATGCGTCATGCAAACTTTGTGGAGAGAAAAATGAGGTGGAAAAACAATCCAGCAGCACTGGTATAATATGAAAATTTCCTCAGTAATTTGTGATTATCTTTAGTTTAAGGTTGGTGCCTTTCTGTTGTTGTAATTTTACTTGCTCTTTTTAAAGGTTTACTCAGAGGAGGGGTAACTGTTGACAGTTCTTGCTGCATTTGGTACACTGCATGTTGTTATGAAATTCTGCGCAGGGTTGCTTTTAGTTTTATGCTGTATGCCAGGATGTGCTGGTCCCGTGAAACCAAGATTTTATGTCTGTCTTGATCCCTACAGAAATGAAGCTGTTTGTCTTATGTTTGTCCTGAGGTGGTATTATTTCCTGCTAGAACTGTGCCGGGTGTAGATTGCTTAGATGGGAAGGCAGGAATACAAGCAATAGCAAAAATTAGTCTGTGCTTGATTCCTGTATCTCATAGTATTCCTGTATTTCAAGTCTAAATTTAACAGTACAGCTAATTTAAAATGTTTTAGATTAAAGAAATGAGTGATCTCATCTACCTATTTCAGAATATGGCTAAGTTGTTATGTTAACTGGATTTATATTTGGTTTTATGTTAATAATTTAAAAAATATTTTACACAAACTGATGTTCTTTAAACTGTCTATTAGGTGACCTATTTATGAAGTGCGTATGAATCTGTTATTTTCTTTCTGGGCTGTTGTCACCTCATTTTTTAGTTTAGTTGTGTTATTTTCACAAACCAGCAAGAGCATGTCGACGTGACATAGCATGTTCAAAGGTAGAAAGGGTTCTTACTTCATGGGGCTGGATTCAGCAGTTTCTGTGAGAGACAGATCTGTATCCCAGACCAGCCAGTCATTTTGCTGTCACAGTCAGTAGTCTCACAGCCAGAGGAAAAACACTCCATCCTCTGCCATACCTGTATTATATAAGTGGCTCTGCATGATTTTTCATTATCTTTTTCTTCCGCTTGAGAAAACCATCTTTAAGAAGCAATTTCATAAAAAGGGGTTTAATGTTCAGTGTCTGTATTCAGAACTGTCTTTACTGCTCTGCCTGGGTTTTGTTTTGCACGGGGGTGAAGCAAAGAGGCACTGAAATAGCAACAGAACTGCAATTCGTAAATAGACCTTCAACAACAGTATTTTATTACAGGAACTTTAACCTTAGAGAGAAATAATTGCACCAAAGGCAGTAATAATACTGTGATGCTTGCTGTGCTGTGTTTGTTTTTCCAAGGTTTAAAGTGAAGTACGGGTATGCCTCTGTACTCTGCCTTTTTGGGGGGTAGTTGTAGTGTGGAGCTCTGATTAATGACATCAGTTTGGCCTGCGTCATGTTCTGCTCTGTGTGCAAACACACATGCCTGTTGAAAAGGATCTTAAGTTTCATGTTAGTTCAGGAAAAAGCCATTGCCACACACGAGGGAATTCACCAACACGCTTCCATGAGCATTGTTTGTGTTGCTTATTCTCTGATGCTTTATAATATATGGAGGGTGAGAGTATGTTTCAGCATTGTTGGAAAAGTATGGGAAGTGCTTGTGAGCCTTTCCCAGCTGTAAACAGATGTTACGTAACCACCTCTGTGAGCACTGTGAAGCCTTTGGATTGAAATGCAAGACTGAGTTGTTTCACATACTCAAATGTTCTGGGTTTCAAACTGTAAATAGTTTGAACTCTGACAGGTCGATTTTATGGAAAGGATGGCTGAGCTAAAAGTCATGGTTAGGAAGGATGAGACATTTTGTAAGAGGAATTTTATTTTACCTAGTTATAGTAAAGAGGTGTAAGACAAGAATTCGTTGCCTGCTGTTTTACTATCCGGCTCCACTTTTCAGCCTTATTAGCAATGACTTATTCAGTTACCTCAGTCTTACATGGAATGGTGCTAATAATGATAAATTAATAGACATCAGCTCTTCTGATACTTGACTTTCTGATATTTGATCATGTTAATGGATCCTCATCGCTCCTCTTGTGTGAAAGAAGTACATTCACTCATGTCTCAGACTAAGTGACTTGTCCAAGGTCATGCAAGGTGCGGTAACAAATGCAGACTCACATTTTTCAGCTTTCAGACCAGCTTAGGAATCAGAGCTTTTATGTGTCTGTTAGCAAAACAGGTTAAAGACTACCCCATCATCAGAACATTTGCTGAGACTTAACACCTACAGTTGCTATTAAGGTTTATTACTTTTAACGTGTCAGCTGGAAGAGCCTTCAGCTGACATCAGGCTCTGTTAGGTTTGGTGCATGGGCATCCAGAGGCAGTCCTCCTCCTGAAGACATTGCAGCCGGAGTACATGGAAGCACAGTGGTGATGTAACTGCTCCAAAACCAGAGAGCTTTTCTGCCTCGGTACTTAAACCTTCAGATTATTTGCTGCTCCATTACACTTCCCTTGGAAAATATGGAAGATAACTTGGAAGCCGCATTCAGGGAAAGCCTCTCTACGAGTTATCATTAAAACCATGGGAGCTTTTCCTAAACGAGATCCTTCAGATTTAATACGATGCTTGAAAAGTGATTCTTCTTTAGGTAACCTGTCTAGCTTTAACCTCTGAGTTTGTCCCCCAGTATCTGTTGGCAATGCAAATACCTGAACAGCTGGCGATTTGTGATGGCCACAGGAGCGTTTCGGTGCAGCAGGGAGCTGTCATTTCAAACCTACTTCAGCTGAAGGAGAAATGAGGCATCTCCCTGCTATTTCCTGGGGATCAATTAAAGTTTATGCAAGAGGAAAAAATTACAAATCACAGATTGTTGGCATCTTCATAGTCAAGCCAAGGACAACTGCGTCTGCCTATTCTTATAATTTGTTCCTGCGGGTCCCAAACAATCACAAGGCATTTAGCAGATGACAGTAGCGAAGTTTCTACTCTGACTGCTTGCACCCTGCCAGACAAATGACCAGAAGCTGTTCCTCTTCAGTTATTCCCACCAGCATTACATTTACATAAACATTAAAAAACAACAGAATTCTGTTTTCCTCAGGTGAGCGAGTCACAGTAATATTGTCAATTATTGAGAATCTTAAGGCTTTTGTGTAGCAAGGCTTTCCCACTGCTGCTTAAAAAAGTGAAATGGATGTTCCATGTAAAGGTGCTCCAGGACACACGTAGGCTTTGGCTGCTGAAGTGTTTCATCTGTTTTGTCTGCTAATCTGGCACACAGAATCAAAGCTGTTGCTGTAGAAATGATTGCATTGAGCACATACTTACGATTCTAAATAGAGATGTCAAATAAATTCCTATGTAGAAAAGGTCAAATGCTCTTTTCATGCAGGTGACTTGTACTGGAAATGATTTCACAAACATGATGTTTCCAAAGTGTTCCCTTTCAAACTATATATTTGTTTTCTTTTGACCTTCAGGGACTCTTACGAGTTTTGATACCTTTGCTCTCTTTAAAAGTATAATAAATATATTTCAACAAATAATCTACTTAATTAACAAAATAATTAAGTATTTTTCAAGACAAATTTTCTGAGATTACATATAATAATGTGGTGTTTAGAAACAAAACAATAAGCAAAGATTAAATATCACCTTTGTATATAATACAAATTTAATGTAAATAATTTCTGATGACAGTATGTGGACAGGTAGACCATATATTCCATTCAGAGGGTTAATGTATTCTGAATGTTATCATGGAACATACTACAAATAGATACTGTTTTGATTGTTATTCTTTGTGCGTGCATGTAAAAATTTGGTACACAGTCAGGAACCAAACATATTGGGAGGGGACTGTTTTTCACAGTTTTTCACAGAGTAGTGACTTCTCTGATCACAGGTCTGCTCAAGTATAGAAGCAGTAACCTAATATAGTTGTTGTATCTAACAGAGAATTGGATGATTGAGTTATTTCCCTGGTATTGCCAGAGACAGTCAGTGTAATCTCAACAATGCCTGTAACCCTTTCTAGATTGGAGACTTTTGATCTGAAAACAGAGAAGAATGTCATTTCTGTAAAGTGCTTTGAAGTCCTTAGATGGTAAACATCTTACATCCTATATAGTGGTTATAGAATTTTGTAACATATAAACACCCCCCCCCACCCCCGGTTTAATTTTTGGAGGATCTACAATGCAATGAAAACTAACAATATTTTTAAAAATTCTTTTTGCTATTATCTTTCTGGAATTTTCTGCTTCACCATGGGAGCTTTCATTTGCTGACATTTATGATACTTACAGGATTGTAGCCTGCTGTGAAATGCATATACACAGCTACTTTGCCATCACGAGTTTTTGCCATAATACACCCTTCTTGAACAAAAGAGTATCTTGAATGTTGTCTGTCTTTTTAGTAAGATGACTTGTTTTATTACAAATATTTGGTCTTTATTTCTGGTTTAAATTCACTGTCAACATTTCCAACAGCAGAGAAATAGATGCTGTGCATGAAGAATACAAACAGAAACTGAGAGACCAGGAAGCTTTCCACAGGAAACAAATTCAACAGCAGCAACTCTATGTTGAGGATTTAAAGCAGCAGATCCTGAGAGGACAGATCAAGGCAGAGCAGGAACTAGAAAATGATCAAGCACTAATCAACCAGCAGATCCAAGAAAGTAGGTACCTGTCTCTTCCCTTCTCTCACTTCCCTTCCATTACTGCATTCTCTCATCCTCTTGATGGTTTTGTCCTAGGTATGTTTTGTTTTAACGGGTGGAACATTTATTGTGGCTTATTACTAGTTTTCCCTTATAATTGCCTTTCCCTTGAGAGCAGTTAAGCTTTGATTAACAGGACTAAAGGACCTCCTTCACGGTGTACCAGCAGTACTGCTTAATTAGCTCTGCAGGTCACTGCTGGGAGAAACAGCAGCAGCACGCCGCTCCCCTATGGCACTGAGCCTCTTGTCTCCTAAGCTGCTCCCCATCCTGCATCCCTGAAGCTTTGCTCTGCTCATAAAGGCCAGGCTGGATGTGGCTTTGAGCAACCTGGTCTAGTGGAAGGTGTCCCTGCCCATGGCAGGGGGGTTGGAACTGGATGGTCTTTAAGGTCCCTTCCAACCCAAACCATTCTGTGATTCTGTAATATCTGTAGTGCAACTCTGCCATATTGCAATGCAGACTGAGTCTGCTCTTGTGTTTTTCTTGTGATTATGCCTGTGGTTCATCCAATGAGTTGCTCTGGGATGTTGAAATTGAGATGAATCTGGTAGTTCCTACTATAAACTTTCAGGGAAAACTGCTCTAACAACTGAATGTGATAGGAACCAAGCAGCACTTCCAAGACAGCTGATGCTTGGGACTGCACCGTGTGTTGGTCGAGGCACTCTCCTTATGCATTTCATTGATGATGTCACCTGTAATAATACAGACCATTTTCACATGCTTCTAATGAATTTAATTCTCTAGGAAAAATAGGACCATGGCCTAAGACCACAGCTCAAACCGAATTTTTTGTGGTTGCTGTGTGAGTTTGAACAATGAAAACAAAGAAAACACATCTGAGAAGTACGTGGGACACTGAAGTTCAGAGCTAAAATAATAGCCCCAGTTAAGGGAAACAGAGTTTCACTGACTTTTATATACTCCACATATTTCCACATATCCCCTCCCTTTTATAGGACGTAGAAAAATGTATGAAGGGATTCTGTGGTAGAAACTGAAGTGTCACAAATTAAGGTAAAAAAATTTTTTAAATTTTTTAAATTAGTGTTACTGCATTCTTCACTGCTGAATTAGTTTTAAACCAAAACTGGATTCAAAAAAGAGGCATGCTTTGGTTCAAAAAGGAATTATTTCTAGGGAGTTCTACAGTGTTATTCAAGAGTATGAAAGGATAGATCAGTGATCAGATTTTGAGTGGCAAATAGCTGTGTCAGAAGGTGGAGCCCCGGCGTACTGGTGAGAGAGGTTTTGTTTAGTTTCAGTGGCTCCTGACCCCCGGAGGTGCTGCTTTGCATGCAGGCAGTCATATTCAGCAAGATGTCTTCGTGGAGTTGGGCTGCCCCTTAAAGAGTTATGGACTGATCTTGAACGTTTTAAACCTTGAGACATTTTTGACCACTGAAATTGGGTGGTTATAGTGTTCTCTGGTTTGTCTTCTAATAAATTATTTGATCCAGGTCTCTGGATAAGCAAAGTATGCCCATTACAAAGGCACTGTTCCCACTTGGCAAAATCTGCTGTTGGTTCCTGGAAGACGAAAACTTCAGTGAATTTTTGGAAACTTCTCAGACCCTAATTTATGCAATTTGCCATCTTTTAATTAGGCCAGCTGCAATGAAGATATTAAAAGGAGATTTACAGTGATGGAATGTAGCAGAAATGGACTTTGGATGTGTAGATAGTACAGAGAACAAGGAGAGTTTTCCCAGAATATTTTTGTTTCATGGCTCTGTAGACTACTTCTCTGCTTGCATTTAGTTCTGCTGGTTTTGCTGTGTTCACATGAAGCTTAGCCAAGCAGGTAGTTTTTGCCAGCCAAATACAATTCTTCACTTGGCAGCTCACCAAAGTTCTCCACCTCTTCTCTGCCCTCTGTGCCTCAGCTCCTCACAGAGGCAAGTTTGTGAACAGAGATTAATTAGCATCTTAGAGCTTGCAGCTCTGTTGCAGGGAAACTCATACTTGCCAAATATTCTGCTTGCTAGAACCGTGCTAAAGAGGACAGATCTGGAAATAAAGACTTGATAAAAATGCTTTGTATGTGAAAGTTAAAAATGTTATTAAGAAAAAAATAACTAAAATCATCACTAAAATGTTTTCCATTTGTCCATAGAGTAACCATGGAGTTAGAATTCCTACTTCTGTGCATGTGCTGTGTGCAGAGCTACCAACACAAACAGGAGAGGAGGCTCCTTGTGGTAGGGATTGCTAGTGAAGTATGTTTGGCAAGAGCAGTAGTCACCAAGCGATGCTGACAGTGCCTATGCCCTAACGATGGTTACAATTCTTATATTAGGCAAACTTCAACAGCCCAAAATTCCTCTCCTGCAGCTCAGCTGTGCAGAGCTGTGGGTAGCCCTTGTTCATCACATCAGACTTAAATACCTCTTGATTCCTAACCTGAATAAGCAGCGAAAGGTTGCTTATTCAATAAAGACTGCAGGTTGAACATCAGCCCAGCCAAAAAACTGTCACTGCTAGTAAGACAGAAGTGCTTTGACAAGCTTTGGTCCTTTGAGAAATGCTCTACTTGTCAAGGAACCTCACCTGTGATTTTTACAGTGCTTCGTCAGCTAAGGACTTTTTTTTGGTTTGCTTTGTGAAGCTGAATAGGTATATTTTTATATCAGTATAAAACCAAACACGCTGATTCTTTAAGAGAATGTGACAAAACCATCAGCCACAGTCTGGTAGCTGTAATTTCAATAATCCCCTCTTGATTGGTGTGGTTCATTATACAGTTCATCAGACTGAAGCCAGTGCGCTCTGAAAAACCTTTAAGCACATCCCCTACATGGAATAAAATAGTCTTGCATCCAGGGTTAAAAAAAATAAATAACCTGGTGTTCTCTGCTTCCCCTTTGACTGCAAAGATCAGGTTATCTGAGTATTTAGAGAAGACTAAGTGTGTTCGCAGAGGTGACTTGTTTTATTATCAGTTGGTTTGTGGGCATATTTGCATTTATGAAAAATGGGGGACATGAACAAAAGCAAGGAAGCTAAATCTTTATGGAGTAGACTGGTGATTTTAAGAACAATATACATTGTCTGGTGGTATGAGTTTGTCTCTTGAATTATGTTGGTCCTGGTAGCTAAAGGCTGTGTTGGCTTCCCCTGCGTCCTTGCCATGAGAGTATTCGATTTATTTCAAGTACATTACACGCTAAAGTGCTTGTGTACAAGATATGTGGGCTCCCATCAGGCTGTTTAGCAAGTGCTTGCTGCAGCAGCCATAGTTGCAAGAGGTAGTAAATCTGTGGTTGTTGCTCTGCCTCAGGCAGGTGCCACGCAGGGTGTGTGTTGCTTAGGAAGTTTCTGTCGGATGGGTTTAGTGAGGCTGGCAGAACTGTCTGGCAGCTACCTGTGTGGTGACTTCCTTGGAGCCTTGTCTTCAACCCACTTTGAAGGTTGCATGCCCATCCACAGGACGGGTAGCTGGCAGCTGCCCCCGCAAATGAGGCACATCCCAGTTGGGACAGAGAGAGGTCTAGCCATCAGGCTTACTGAACTTGCCACCGATATGGGTGAGCACAAAAATCGCCATTTCTCATGCTGAACAAAGTTGCTCAGCATGACTCTGGGATCCCTCATTTTCAGCTTGCCTAGGTAAGTGAGAGAAAATAGTTTGCAGGTGGTTTTGGTTGGTTCAGTCCATTTAATCATAGAACCATGGAATGGTTTGGGTTGGAAGGGACCTTAAAGACCATCCAGTTCCAACCCCCCTGCCATGGGCAGGGACACCTTGCACTAGACCAGGTTGCTCCAAGCCTCATCCAGCCTGGCCTTGAACACTTCCAGGGATGGGGCATCCACAGCTTCTCTGGGCAGCCTGTTCCAGTGCCTCACCACCCTCTCCGGGAAGAAGTTCATTCTGATGTCCTATCTGAATCTCCCCTCTTTCAGTTTAAACCCGTCAGTCACTACAGGATAAAGATAAGAAGGAAGGGATAGGAGCAAAAGGTACACAGAGAAATGTTTGGTTTAGATTAGTTTTAAAACACTCAAAACCTGCAATGAGTTAAGTAGAGACGTGTTCTACTTTTTGCTTACAAACAAGGTCTTACCCACCAGTCTCCCTAGCTGTATCAGCCAAGCCCCTGCTTATATCTTGCAGTTGTTACCTGAGTCCATATCCCAGTGGAGAGGCTTTCAGTTGTCAATGAAGTGTAGTGTAGTGCTATATTTTTCTCTAAATGGTTTGTCAAAACTCTATTCTACATGCATAGAAATTCTGTTCTCAAATGAGCTCTCAAGGCTGATTAAATTAAGAAACAAGATAGTAAGGAATAATGTTTTCCCTATGGTTTTTACTTTCTTTAAATCACTGTTTTGTTTACAGACCAGCAGTGGCTTATCAATGAGAATAAACGTCTGGCTGCCCTTCAGCAACAGCAGAGAGAGTTTGCAGTGCAAACAGAGTCTACGCTGTGTGCAGAGGCTGAGGTGCAGAGTAGCACTGGGCTGGAAATCTGCCCTTCCCTGCTACAGCAGAACAAGAAGAGACTCGTGCAGCTGGAGCTCTTGCGAAGATACTCCTTAAAAAAGGCAGAAGGAAGCATACGACGGAAAAAGGTGAAATTCGAGCTGGAAAGGATAGTCAAGAAGCAGAAGTTACTGGAAGCTAAGCAAAACCTAGAGCAGCTGGAAACTAGCTGTTGGCTCCATGAAGAGTGTGTGAAACAATCCCAAGTCCTAAATGAAAATACTGCTGTACCATCCTCTGCAGATCACCAGCTGCAGAAGAGAAGGAAATCATTGGGTTGGAGTTCCTTGCAGCACAGGCAGCATTCATTCTGTAACCCGCATCTGCCCCAGCTACCCAGGTATGTTACCTGCCAATTCTGCTGCACTTTCAACAGTAATTTAAATTCAAGGTGTTTTTAGTGGCCACCTATAATCCAGAATGCCTTTCAGTGTATCGAAACAATGCCAAAACTTTGGTATCGGTGAAGTTACTATATTGTATGTCACACTGGAGCTGTTCGTCCTTTCTCCTCGGATCTGTACAGTGCATTCCCTGCCAAGTTCTTTGACATGGTCTCTCTCACTGTTTTTTACATTCTTCACTCAATCCTTTGTCCCCTTTTTACCTCTTTTGAACTGGCTTAACTCTTGTTCTTACCTTTTTCAAACTGTTGATAAATACTAATTCCTGCATCACTGTATCTGGATAATGCTCAAACTCTTGCTTCAGAATATTTGCACCATTGGAGTGATTCCGGATTGGACTTCTAAGTTGGCCAGCCCTTCTCAAGCTAAACAAAATCTCTCTACAATGCTAAAAAGTTAGAATGCTAGGGTGTCTATCACAGCATGGTCCTGGAGGCAGGAATTAGCGAAACCTCCACAGTGAATTTCTATGACTTAGAACCATCCTTTATTTTTAACTAATGTTTTCAGCTACTTAAGGCTACAGAGACTAAATACCAGATAGTATTGAGATATTCCTGTGTGTTACAGAACATATTTCAGGGCATCTGTGGGTCTGTATGGTTACTGACAGAATTTATTTTTATTCTCTGCTAGAATTTGCTTTTGAAAGGCATTGATTGTTGCTTCATGTGTTTTTAGTCTTAGCTACAAGACTCTACCGATGTATAAGCATTGTTAAGTAAATTATTCGAGAAGGGATTGGGCTTTATTTATTCTTTATTTCCACAGCTGTTTGTTGAAGAGAGAGACTTTCTCCAAGTTATCTACCTCGACAAATATTGACCGATGCTGTGAAGGCAGAACAAGAGGGAGGCTGTCACCTGCAGTACGTCTTTACGGAAAAGTTAAAGATATTTCTGGGAGTGATGACAGTAATGATGAAAAAGGGATCTCCTTTTCAGTCCAGAGGCAGCTAACTGAAAAACAAAAACCATCTTCATTTGGAAATAAAAAAGGAGTAGAAAAAGACTCTAATGATTCAGCTGTCATGGCTTATATCAATAAAAATGATCAAAAAATTGAAAAGTTGGATGACAGCCCAGGGCAAGCTAGATCTCAAAAACAGACCTCTAAAGGCTCTTCTCCTGATCTTTTTAAGGAGAAAGATGAGCCTGAAGCCTTTATTACAGGGACAAGAATAACAAAAGCAAAGGTGCTAGGACATTTATGTCAGCCTGCAAGTAGCAATCTAGAACAAAATAGAGCTCAGGTATCCAATAAAAAGGCTAGAATGGATATCAGTGGAAAAAGCTACAGGTCTTCTCCAGAAAACTCTCCAAAAGAAATTAAGAAAACAGCGTATGGAAACCCACCACCAGCACATCTAAACCAAACAGCTAAGAGTTGGAAGACAGCGCCAAACTCGCCCTTGCCAAGTCATGAGAAATCATCAGTGAAGCAGCAAGAATTTCTGATGGTGGCGACATCGGTTGGAAATCTCACTAAGATGAGCACACAGGCACCACTCTCTTATGTTGAAAAGAAGTGGCACAGTGCTGAGATGCTAAGTGCTGGAGTGTCCAAAACTGCCACGGATGTGCTGGGGAACTGGCAAGAGGATGATGAAAATGAGATTTCTGATACCGACAGTTCCTACTCTGTAGATTCTCTCTCCTGTGCTTATGCAAAAGCTTTCACGGGGAAATTGAAACTAGAATATTTTGACAGAAATAAATGTCTTGCCAACCCAGAAGATTCTGAGAGTGATGATAGTCAAATGTCACAAGACTCTCTGGTAGAAAAGGAAAATAAAGCCAAAAAGCAAAATAAAAGCCGATTTCACAAGTCAAAAGCTTCCCATGACCCAGCCAAGCTTTACGAAAGCAGAACCGATCACCATATTTCATCTTCAGTGACATCATACGCATCTCGTAGGAGACTGGGAAAGCCTGAAAGAAGTTTTTCTCTGGACAGCTTAGCTGATGGAGAAGAAATGCCAGCAGAAGATCTGGTAGAAGAATCCAAATCGGATTCATCAGATGAAGTACCAGCAGAGATTTTTTGGAAGTTGCAAACTCCTAGATCACCAACTGTACAGACTGAGGAAGACCATGAGTCCAAGGCCTGTGACAGAGATACAGAAGGGACAAATTATGATCTGAAGCTGAGCAGTTCCTTTTATTTGGACACTAAACCACAGCCTGCTTCCAGTAATGCTTGTAACCAGTTGCTGAAGGGGACAGAAGTCTCTTTTGTAGAACAGGAAAGGTCACTTGATAGCAAACTCTACTACACAAGTGGAAATCCTTTGCTTACTACGGATGCTTGGTCTTCCTGTGACTCAAAGGTTGGCATGAGCAGCCCCAGAATAACAGTACCATCATCCCATGAAAATTTGGAGTTTCAAGAAGCTCACCTGTGCTTTTTGAGCAAACCAGAGCTTTGGCTGAAGAAAGATGACCTAAAGCAGTCAGCTGCTGAAGTTTCTTTTGTTTCTGGCTCTAAGCAGATACACAGCATTACTCCTTTATCACATCGTATAAATGAATTAAATACAGTTTTCTCCTCTGACACATCAGAATTACCTTTACCTGAAACAACAACAACTGCAAGCAGAGTTTCTGAAAGTGGATCATTAAATAAGATTCTCAAGGGATGGACAAACTCTAATGAAAATTCTTCCTTGGAAACTCAGGATGTAATGTCCTCATTTGTTAGCTCAGTAGGACCAACCTCATCTTTTGTTCCTGTTTCAGCAAAACGTGATTATTATGAACATTCAAGGTCAAATCATCCTGAACAAGAACAACTGAATGAATTATCTACTTACAGGTCTACCACTGAATGCACACAAATGTTTAGTTGTTCGGGAAGCACCTCCACTGCAGACTGTTTGTCACTGGTATCTAGGAAGGAGGAGGATTCCTTCCCCATGACTCATCCAGAGGTGCCAAAAGATCACAATCGGAAAAAATACCCTTTTATTTCTGTGTTGCCTGTGCATGTTTTGGGGCAGAGAAATGGATGCGTAGATGCAGATTTAGGAGATGATTTCTTCAGAACTTTTGAAAAGGAGGACCTAGATGATGACTACAACAACTTGATGACAAAGTCAAGTGTAACAGATTCAGGCAGCAGAAGTGCATCTGTCAGTGCGCCTGCTGCTGGATCTTCTATAGGACTTGCTCATAATAAGGCCTCAGCACAGGCGTCTGCAGTAAAACAGGTCCAGTTTGGAAACCATGGGCAGCTTTTTCCAAGAAGGGAAATACCAGCATGTTGTGATGAAGGTTTCTTTCTCAGTGACTTAACAAATAAGAACTGCTCTCTAGTAAGCAGTTACAAGCTTCAGACATTGGCTGGGCAAGAAGCAGAATCAGCTGTTACAGTAGGTGTCGTCAGATCTGGGGAGAGTGATTTGAAAACAATGCAAGAAACGGATGATGGACAGATATCTGCCAAAGTAACAAGAGAGACAGTGTTTTCCTCACAGAAGACAACATATTGTTGTAATCCTTTAGTTGTTGCTCACAGTGCAAGTTACGACCAATCTGCAGCACCCATAGAGGTGTCTCAAAAAGAGACTATGTGTATGGAAACAAGCACAGATAGCTTGGCAGAGATTGTACCAGAGGTGCCTTCCTTCAGAGATAACGAAGAATACGAACCAAAGGATGAAGACTTGTCTTCACTGAATCATTATGAACTCAAAAGCAAACTTGTTTCAACAAATTTTTCCCATGAATATGCTCTAGCAGACAGTCAGGAAAGTTGCTCATCCCATCAGATTTCAGAAAATTCTACATTATGCACTGATAATATAAGAGAAGAAAGCAATGAAAGCAAAGAACACAGTGCCTTGAATTCTCAGGCTGTAGTTCAGAAAGAATTTTCATCCAAATATGAAAACTTAGTGGTAAATGAAGTAAGTTATCTCATAGTCAATGCAAATGGGAAAGACACTGAGTCCTTCCCTGCTGCTATTTGTGAAAATACAAATTATTTTCTCCCAGAATCAAATTCAAGCATATTTTATCAAGCTTCCACAACAGCTGATCTTATTCAAAGTGCGTCTGAGACTGAAAATTCTGACAAACTATTGGAGCATGTCACAACAGTGAAAGATTGTGATGTTACGTCTAATCTTGCTGTGGAAGTCAGCGCCACAGAAAGTTGTTCTGATGTACGCTGCAGCAGCCTTTGCACAACATGCTCTTCAGATTCAACAGGGCAGAAAAGCAATATGTGTGAGATGACTGACATTTCTGTGGAATTTGATGCAACCACTCTCTTGGAAACAGAAACGCCAAACAAATCTTTACTTGAATCAGGAGAAGAGAAAGAAGCCTTTTTTGGAAGTGATTGCCCAGAGGATATCTTGCTTGTTGAAAACAGTGTAAACTCAGAGTCAGGAAGAGTATTGGAATACCACACAAATACATCAGCTACTCTTTCTCAAGAGGAAAGTTTGTATAGAAATAAAGAATCCAATTTTTTAAGAAATCCAGAAACCAATCCGGAAGAAACTGTGGTTCCTTATCAGAATACAACAGCAAACACTGGTGAAGAAATAACAAAATGGATCAATAGTGCCATCAACTTAGAAAAAAATGCACTGGAAATGAAATCCAGGCAGATTGAAAGTTCACCTGACTATCCACCAGCTAAAGTGCAAAGTGTAACTGAAGACAGGAGCGGAGAGGATTTTAAAGGCATCGATTTCTCTCAGAATCCAAAAAAAACTATTGATACTGTAGCTTGTGAAGTTCAGTGTGAGTTTTATACGAATCTGTGCCTGACCCATGGAGAGCCGGAGAAAGATGAAGTGCAGGTAGCCAGCAGGAGGATGGAACACGCTCAGGAATCAAAAGCACTTGTGCGTTCTGGCAGCCGACTTGGAAGAAGCAGTTTTTGCCAAAAAGAAAACAGTGAGACAATAGAAACTGATATTTATTCACCAGAGTTCTCTGTTGCTCCTAAAAACGCTCCTTCAGCTGTGTGCTCCCACATAAATGTTGTTACTCGGAACACTCCAGGCTTCCCTGATGCCTGTGAGGAGCTTTTACAGATGAACAGAATAACAGAAAATGTGTTTAATACAGAGGACATAGCTGCAACAGTATTAATCACAGGTAGGCAAGGAAACATTTCAGCAGAACCTGAAAATCAAGGACAAGTAAATCCTAGGAATTTAACTGAATGTTGTGTACCAAACTGTTTGCCCCAGGAAGACAAGGTCAATGAAAATGAAGTGACTGGGAGTGAAGAACAAATGATCATGACAAATACTGGGGGGCTGATTATTAAGAGGCAAGAAATCATACGCACAGATGAAAATGTTCTACTTACTGAAGAGTCTCCAGTTCTGCATCAGATGTATTGTGACAGAGATGACAAAGAGGAAATTCTAAATCAATTTAAGATCCCTGAAAGATATCTGACAGCTTCAGAACCAGAACAGAACGTACTGTTTGAAGATGATTCAAGACACCACGATGTTACTGAAATGAGTGAAGATGGTGGCTCAGTGGACTCTGTTACAGATCCAAGAAATTCAGTCATGAAAGATGTCGATGTATATGAATATACAGTCGATGATAATACTGGTATTGACCAATATAGACTTGACCAACCATTTAAAGGTCTCCACGTTAAAGAGGACAGCCATCAGTATATGAGTTGCTCTATGCGATATCCTGAGCATGGCACTTCAGGAAACTTGAATATAAGTATTGCTAGAAAAAGACCTGATATTTGTGAACTGGATCCAGGATGCTCCAGTGTTGGGGCAGAGAAAGTGCATTTGATGAATCTAGAACAAATAGCCAAAACAGACGAAGAAAAGCAGATGTTTGTAGAAAACGCAGAGGAGGTAAAACTGATCATTTTACAAAACCTGAATGAACTATTCCCTGAAAACAAGGACAGCTGCCAAATGACACATGGTGACAGCAGATTAAGAGAAATCCTAAGAGAAAGCCAGTGGGTGTCCACCAGCTTTTTGAGAAGTAGTGAAGATACTAGTAGGCAACAAGACCTACCATCAACACTGAAGTCTGCTGAAAAAACCCAAGAAGGTGTGCTTAAAGACTCCCCATGCCACTCTGTAAATCCCCTTTTATATCTTGGAGTAAGTGATGATTCCTGTCTTGTTCATGACATCCCCACTGCATTGAAAGGACACACAAACCCATCAAACCACACTGTTGGGACTGGAGCTGTTCTGCCTTACTATGAAACATTAGTGGAGAACAAGGTCTGTGTTGGTTTGCCCGTTACAGCCAACACGGTGGAAGAAGACAAGTATCTTCCTGATAAAACACAAAGTAAGGATGTAGCTTTTCTGCAAACCAGGACCACACAGGGCAGGCAGGAGGAAGAATCCTTTGTATTTAACAGTGCACCTGATTACGCTGTATCTGGGCAACCTGTCCATGAGAAGAGCGGCTCTTCCACTCCCTACAGTGCAGGTGGTCCTGAGTCCAAGACTGTTGCACTTCAGCAGGGGGATGAAGGAAATTCATCTTCCTTGGAAAAATTGGATTCTTCTGAAGATAGAATTCAGGATGCTAACAATGCTCATGAAGAACACAGTGTGGATTCAGTGGCTAATAAGCTGTCAAAAGACTGCCTTAATTCCATAGAAGATACCGCTCAAGATGGCATTGTGCCTGATTCGCTACTGTTGGATAATTTAATTCTACTTCCTTCTTCAGAGAAAGAAGTGATGGAAGATCCAGGGAAGGAGGAAATGCATTCTTTACTAGAAATCTCTTCTCAAAAAATGTTTCCCAATGTTAATACAACTCAGAAAGCACTTCACTCAGGGAATTCATCACAGCATGATGAGGAGGAGACATTTTTAAGCACAAGCTATACTACAAACAACAGTAAAAATGAAAGTGCAGAGTTTCCTGGTGTGGTTGGATATCAGCGTGAGCCCAGAGAAAATCAGGGACAAGGGACTTCTGAAGAGTGCTGCATAGACCAACCAGGCAGCACTGTTTCTGAGAATGCTTCAGCCGTTTCAGAAAGCCTGAACATGTCCCAGTTCAAAAATCCACATTACAGTAAAGAGTTTCTAAATTATAAGAGGGACTCAGTCACTTCTGAACGTTCTCCTGGTCTCCTGAATTGTTCTGCGTCATTTGCAGATGTTTTGATTGCCAGCAGTGGAGATGCAGGTAAAAATGATGGTGACTCTGCAGACACAAAATACTTTGAATCAATGGATTTATGTGTATCTGTAACTTCTCCTGATGTCTCTCAGAAAGGAGATGTAAGGAAAAATAACTCTGCAGTTACAGAGGCCACATATGCCCAGAATAATAAAATCCCTGAAAAAGTTGGGAGAGCAGATCAAAATGAGAAAACAAATGAAGGTTCTTTCCAGAACTGCATTGACATAAAAAAAATTGAAATGCACGACTATTCAGAACACTACCGTAACAATTCTAGCATGACTGTACCAGAATCGGGCTCGCTTACTTTTCAGAGTCAAGAACAGACTGGCAGTAAAGAATCAATGTCTCTTGTGTCCTACTTTGCAGAAGATACTCCAACTGATACGCCATTTCAAAGCTCCAAGAACTTCAGTGATTTTGACTCTTCTTGTTTACTTGATGTCTCAAAATCTCTAATATTTAGTCAGCTGGAGCTGGAGGACTCGCTTCAAGACACTTTTTTGACTGAGCAAGTGTCCTCCAGTTCTGCAGATGTGCTCTCCATAAAAGAAGATTTTTCCCAAGCATTTGCAAGTGTCGATGACCCATCCCTAACGCCATTCTCAGAATCTTTAACTGCAGGGATGGGCCATGGTGAAACTGGCACATACGGTATTTCACATACAAGTGTATTGAAACATCCTCCATTGGCTGTTTTGCAAATACAAGACACTCAGTCTGATAAGGCTGTGGTATTTGATGAGCCGATGCATGCTTCAGGAAGTATTTTACTTTCTCTTGCAAAAGAAAACAGGCATTGTCCAGTGTCAGACACAGACTCCACTTCATACAAAAATTCTGCTCTAGATGGAGAACCTGTATACGGAAGTAATCGTCAAAAAATTGACAGTGGTATAAAAGTTGATCAGTACCACTGGGGTAAAGTCCCACCACAAGAAGCTTGCACAAAACACATAGAGAAAGTACTAAATGATAATTCTCTTTTATTACCATCGTTACCTTTTTGGGATACTGGAAGGGCAATTCTTGTCAAAGAGGGACAAATAAGAAAAAAACTTAACAGAAAAGATGAAGAAGTGCATTCAAGTACTGAGGCTGACCATTTTGCAGTAAAGACAGAGCAGAGAAAAACCTTAAGTAGAGAACCTGTTGAAAAGCAAACTAATGTATCCTCAAATTCTACACATGAATTAATAGGCCCAGAAGTTACAGCATTGGAAAATCTGTATCCAGGAGATGTTGATGTGGATCCTGAACATACCTGCAATTCATTTAGTACAACACATCCCACATACAGCAGAAGCACCAATCCCAGGCGACTGTATCGTGCCGTCTTGGGTTTTGAAAAAACCTCTGCAGGTCCACAAGACAGCTGTCAGTATGAGCCTACAGGTAAACAGATAGAACAGGCTCCAGGTATGACAAACACAGATGGTAGAAAAGAGATTTTACTTTGCAAAAATAATACAGGTTCAAGTGTTGATAGCCGTGCTGATGCAGACAGTGGCTCGACAATGGGAGATGCTATAATGAGGAATACGACTCTGAAATCAGAAAGACTAACATTTTCTGTAATGAATAATGAAAGTACCTCTGTAAAGTTTTTAACAGAATACCATGATTTGCCTCCTCAAGAGTCCAAGTTGGTGCAATTCAGGAGCAAAAGATCATACACTACTACACGGCATACCGAGAGCTCTAAACAAAGTCAACAGAGGCCTTATTTACAAAGCCACAGACTATCAGCCCCTGCCATTGCTGTGTTCTCTGATCTAGAAGGTACTTTGGAAGCTTCATCTAAGGCAGATCCTTTGTTATATTCTGCCTCTAAATCTCTACAAGATTTAAATATGAGTGTAGAGCCTCCATCCCCAACTGAAGATGACCTTCATGGAATTGAAAGACTTTCAAAACAGGACTCAAAGAACTTTCTACAGGTTAGATCTAAACCCCGATTTCAGCAGAGAATGGCACAAACAAAGAAGCTTGCAAACTGTGATCTGAAGGGTTTACAAAATTTTGCAGCAAGGACCCAAAGCAGCCAGTCTTTAAAAAACTCCACTACTCACCCTGCGTCATCCTTACTGCACACATCTCACAGTTCTGGGGGTGCAGAAGTAAATATCCATTCAAAGAGTAGTTCTGTAGCTCAGTGTAGCGAAGGGAAAGTTGAAGAAGCTGGGTGTCAGCCAGAAACAGGTTTGTTTTTGCAAGACAATAAAGATGCAATGCATTTTAGTTCAAGTGACATCAATCCATATATTCATCCGTGGCAGCAAGATGGATCGTGCAAGATTGGCTGGAAACAGTATGTTTTTGGAAGTGCAAGTGATGTCTCTTGCAATCAAATTCCTTTAAACCTGGAAAATCGTAAAGTTATGAGATGTTCCAGTGTAGACAATGGATTGAACTCGCAAAATTCTCCTTTTCATTCTCATCTCAGTTCGTATGCTACAGCAAAAGTTTTATCGAGCACTTTAAGCAGCATTGAAGGTCTTCAGGGGTGGGACAGTGTCAGAGAAGGCTTTCAATCTGCATACTTAAGCAACAGCACCAAGCAGTATAGCAATGTATCTAGTGAAACATTGGAAACTAATCCAGAAAATAACGCTGCTGAATTTGACAGTCCTTCTGCACAGCCTGGTAACTCTTCAATGCAGGTTGATGAAATTGTACTGTTATATCCTTCTGAGTCGGAAAGGCCTTCCAAAAACCTACCAGGGAGTACATGTGAGCAGGGAACACAAACGGCAACTACAGGAAGGTACAGAAGGCAGAGAAGACATCAGAGAAGCTATACAGATGTTTCTGCAAGAAAGCAGGAAACAAACAGAGAAATATTTCATCAACCTGCTTCATGGACAAGCATGCAGAACCTATCCATGCATCTGTCACAGCTCCTTCAGAACACTTCTGAGTTACTGGGAAATCTCTCCCAACAGAGTATGCTAGATACTGAGCAGAATGCCAAAATCAACGAAAGGAGAACGGAGGAGACTCTCAAGGCTACTAGATCCGACAGCTGCACTCAGACTACGGCAGATGTAGGCACTCAGACTGAAGTTTTGGAAGAATGTCAAAGCAGACATGAAGAAAAACAAGTGGAGGCAAAACCAGAAAATGAACTGAGGGCAGCTGAGGCAGTAAATGTTGACTGGAAAGGAACAGGTGTGGATGCAGCAGGTAATATTCCCAAAAGGAAAGAGGAACCATTGTCTCTTGAAGAAAGAGCACAAGAACGAACAGGGATGAGAAATCTGGGCAACCCTGATTTCCGTGACAGTCTTGACAGCATTTTTGAAGACTCCTTTATGCGCCTGCCTCTTTTACCCAGAACCTCCACTCCTATCTTAGATTTTCAAAAAACGTTATTAAATGCACAGCAGAATGTTGCTTTTGCAAGTACCAGAGTTTCGTCCGTCACATCATCTTCTCTGAGTTCAGGGCAAGATGGTTCTTCGTGCACTGTAGTGAGCAGCCCTGCTTACAGCACCTCTCAGTCTCCAGCATCTTACGCCCAGGATAAAAGAAGTGTCAGTGAACTAGAGGTTCCAGCAGAAAGAAAGTTCTGTTACAAAAACGCCCTGCTAGTCGATAGGGCCTCTTCCCCTATTCTTACTCTCAGTGCTAGTCCCAGCAGCCGGACTGCTTTTAGCAAGGCTGTCTGCCCTATTAAGGAACCCCTTGGATGTCTCAGTGATGTTTCACGTTCTCTTCCCAACCAGAGAAAGCAGAGGGCAGGTCTGCGGTCCAGCACGCAACCTCACGTGGACAGTTTTTCACAGACAGAAACAGACAGCGAATCGAGCGCTTCTAGAGAAAACAACGGCATAAGAAAGAAATCCGGAAGTTTCTCCGATAAGAAAGCAGCCAAAGAGCTTTTAGGACAGGATGGTTCAAAAGACTTGGAAGAGCAGCACAGACTCACGGTTGGCACTCACACTACCATCTGTGCAAAACGGCTGTATCACTCCAGTAGTACGTTAGAGGTGTCGGGCCACAGGGAAGTTTTAGCAGGTGATCTCCAAGACCGCGGTCCGCTGGCACGTTCACTTCGCTGTATGTATGTCACAAGGGGAGGAAGAGGTTCTTCAGCCGGAATCGGATACGAAAAATATGTTGGTAATTCTGATAGTGCTTTGATTCGTCACCACTCGCCTCCTAACACTGACTTGCTTTTTAATAAGATTAGTGCCGCTTGCTCAAGTAAGGCAAATGCTGGCACGTCCTCAGAACCTCTGGAAGAGGCATCTTCTCTACAATTTCACGATTTCTTCTGGAAAAATGCAAACAGGTGCCCTCCCCTGCTGTCTGATGTGAGTGATGTGCAACCTTCCTTCCAAGACGACACCACAGATTCCGTCACTGGAAGTGAATGTGAGACTGAAATTACTCTCAGCAAAAATAACGCTTTCGCAAAGCCTTACAGGCCTCGGAGCTACAGCCTCCGTGACTTGCCCATACACAATAAATTCAGCAACTGGTGTGGTGTTAAGGGCAGCCCTCCTCCTTCCTTACTCAGCTGGAGTGGCAGTGTGGGCGATCTACGAAGTCAGGCAGAAAAGACACCTAGAAGCACACGGGCAACGGAAGTGGAAGGGATGTCCCAGCTTTGCGACAGCAGGAGCAGAGAGATCGAGAGACTTCAGAGAGAGCGCGCTCAGATCATGGCTGGCATTCACCTGGACCTGCATCAGCATCCTCTCACTGTGGAGCTGACGGAAGCAAAGCTCAATTACGGCATCGGGGAAACGGACGCCCTGCTGAGGGTCCTCCAGAGCGGGACTGCAGATGACCTGGTGGCAATTCCAGTAAAGCAGCAACTTTATGAAAGGTAAATGACTTCAAAAAGTATTGTAAATACACTTAATGTGTCCTTCATGCAGCATAAATGACGTTTAGTAAAGAGGACTTAATCGCTTAGTCACACTGAGTGAACTGTATGTAAAAGAGGTATTGTTTGAAGCTGATTTTCTATACACTTAAGCAATGCATTTAAGGCAAAATTTTGGGGGTTACTTAGTGAAAATAGGGAAAAGTATAAGATATGGTGTCATTCAAATCTTGTGTCATCCCACTCTTAAAAGTTGTAGCAGCAGTTAGAGTGATCAGGTATAGCTGGTGATCATGCAAATAGATTTCATTGATTTATTGCAATGTAAAAATAATTGGTACGTCCTATTTATGGGAGTCTCTCATGCAGGCTTCTGTGACTAAATGCTGCTGTATGAATATGCTGAACCAAATTTAAAACCCCCATAAATATATGAAATAAATGATGAAAAAAATCAAGATCCCAGATTCTTGCAACTGGATTGTAGAATTCGGTGTAGGAAGCTGTTGTAACTAAAAAAAATAAGGAGTAGCTATGTTAGTCTCTGTCCTCAATTTGCCTCTCAGCCATTACAAGCAATAACCAAGACCTTTTTATGCATTTCCTGCTGTTCTAAAAGCAGTGAAGTTTCAGAATTTCTGCATCACCTGTCAGCAGGTGGCCAAAGGGGTATTTGCAAGGGGAGCCCATTACATTCCTATAAATTTTACATTACAAAGCTACCTATTATTTGTTACAAAAAACAGAAAACATAACTTTGCAGGATGCATTTTGTTACTTTATTCACATTGCCCTGACAGACACTTGAGGACTATTGAAACTCTGAGGAAGGAGAGAGAAAAAAGGCTGCAAAAATACCAAAGAAGCAGAAGTCTGAGCCCTCAAAAGCATTTGAGTCTGTTGCAGACGCTGGATGCGAGTCAGAGGGATCTAGATCTCCCCAGCAGACGCCGAGAATATCTGCAGCAACTGAGAAGAGACGTGGTGGAAAATACCAGGTGGGGCATCAGAAACCTCTCTTGGGCCTGATGAACATTACCAGTGTTCATAATGGGAGCACATTAGTGGTTCTTACTGACATCTGAGACTTCTGTGGCAGGAGAATTCTTCTCAATGAGAAGTGTTAAACTTTGGGATGGAAAGTGCTTGCAGAAAAAAACATGTGCCTGATTTTAAAAAGTGTTCATTAAAATCTTCTGTCTAGTTTATTTCAGTCCATAACAAGTGTCTAATATATTTTATATGTATGTTGTGTGTGGACAGCCAATTATTCACTCAATTAATTATAAACCAATCTGTTGTCTTACTCCTTCATTAACCTCATGGAGTTCAACAAGG